>NC_043014.1:17844169-17846669 GCF_006345805.1 Octopus sinensis | reverse complement strand
CTAACGTTTTTTTTTTAATTTTAAATTCATCAGCATCGAACACAGAAAGCAAGGAGTCACAACTAAACACGGAAAGGTATCTAATACGGTAATCTAACGATTCTGCCAACCCACTACACAACAATTTGCGAAACAAAAATCAGAGAAATATGGTAAAACAATTTCAAATAGCTTGTCATATATATTATTTGTTTGTCTGCTCCACAAATTAACCCGATGACCTTTCGTATGGTAATTTTTCATGTCATAAGCCCTTGACTCAAATGTTTGACACTTCGACCCTGGGAAATCTGACAATTGCTCCTGTCGTGACAGATCAATTAAAAGACTCCCAAATACAGACACGCAAGCTCATGCACGCACGCACACACAAATACATACTCGAGCACGAACACACGCGCGAACAGATACGCGCGCACAAACACGTACGCACATACAATCACTGACTTAATGGTTTGGAGTACTACAACAGGATGATGTCCGATCTGAGTTGTAAACTATAGCTATCTGTGTGTCGTGTGTGTGTGTGTGTGTATGTGTGTATGTGTGCATGTGTGTGCATAAAAACATATGCATATATACATATACATACACGCACTCACACAAAAACAGAGACACAGACACATTTACTCGCACACACTCTC
Organism: Octopus sinensis; assembly: GCF_006345805.1. Lineage (NCBI taxonomy): Eukaryota > Metazoa > Mollusca > Cephalopoda > Octopoda > Octopodidae > Octopus > Octopus sinensis. Next base: position 17,846,025 of record NC_043014.1, on the reverse strand, counting down.
ACACACATATACACATATATATCTGTACATACATATAAAAGGCGCTTGCAATTATATATATATATATATAGAGAGAGAGAGAGAGAGAGAGAGATAGATAGATAGATAGATAGATAGATAGATAGATAGATAGATAGATAGATAGATAGATAGATACATGCATACATACATACACACATACATGCATACACACATACATGCATACACACATACATATATACATACATACATATATATACATACTTATATGTATATGTATATATATGTGTGTGTGGGGGGTGTATATACTTATATCTGCCTATGTATGTATATGCGTAATGATATATTCATATACTACTACATCTCCTGAATATAGAATAAAAACAGCAGCGAGAGAATAAGGAATTGGAGGACCGCGTCAAACAGAGATTATAATTTTCTGTTTATGCGTACAAGTTCTTGGCTTGTTTATTTCACTACATAATATTTTTGCCACAACATTTGCAAGGTCAGCAAATGTCTGCATCCAAACACGCGCGAGTACGCACACATACACAGACACACTTTTCCATCAGAGATGCATACTTAACATTTATATTAACATATATATTTATTTAATGTATCTATGCTTGTGAATATATGTGTAAGTAAATGTATAGATAGACAGATAGAGAGAGAGAGAGAGAGAGATGCGTACATAGATACATACATATATATATATAGCCAACGAACAGGTTCGCATAGTTGGGGCCCATTCGCGTTCCCATGGCCACTCCCGAGACCTGATGGTAGAACTCGCCCGCGAACGAGAAGCAGTTCAGAGTAAGGACAAGTTCGGCCAGACGAATGAGTGTGGAGGTGTCAGGTACAGGGTTAGAGCGGAGGTCAAGAAAGTGTCGAAGGGCCTGCAGTCCTTCGTGGTGAGGGATAACAGTATAGAGGCTTCGGATGTCCATAGTAAAAAGGATTTTGGAGGAGCGGGAGGAAAGAGGAAAGGAGAAAGAGTTGAAAAGCCGGAGAGCATGGTTGGTATCGTGGATGTGGGAGGGAAGAGATGCCACTAGGGGGGCAAGGACACGGTCGAGGTATTTAGAGATGAGCTCCGTGGGGCAGTTACAGGCGGAGACGATGGGGCGGCCAGGGTTGTTGGGTTTGTGGATTTTGGGGAGGAAGTAAATGGTGGGGGTACGTGGGGTTCGCACAATTAGGTTGGATGCGGTGCGGGGAGACGGGAGGACGAGATGAGGTCTTGGACGGTAGAGGATACCGTCTGTTGGTAGACGTGTGGGGTTAGAGGGCAGAGGGGAATAGAAGGAGGTGTCATTGAGTTGGCGGAAAGCCTCGGCCCTATAGAGGTCCGCGCGCCACACACCACTACAGCTCCACCCTTGTCAGCCGGTTTGATGATAATGTCAGCGCGCCGTTGGAGGGAACGAAGAGCCAAGAGCTCAGCCGGGGAGATGTTGAGGCGGCGTTGGCGCCTGGAGAAGTTGAACCGCTCCAATGCACGCTGACAAGCGCCCGCGAAAAGATCCACTGCTAGGATCTGGCCAGGGGCAGGCGTCCACGGGGATGGTCGGCGGCCCAGGCCAGTGAAGCAGTCATCCTCTTCGTGGGGTGTGGGTGGCGAGTCGTGGTAATGCGCACCCAACCGGACACGGCGCACAAAGCTGTGGACATCAACTCGCGTCTGGAATTCCTTACAGGATGGAGTGAGGGGGATGAAACGCAGACCCCACCAAGGACGGAGCGTTCAGCGCCAGAGAGGGTAGATCGGAGGGATGGTGGGGGGAATGTAACAACAGACGGAAGTGGGAAGGGGTGGGTGGAATATGGAAGAATAGAAGTAGGAGGGGTGGTAGGTCTCGTGGAGGTCT
>NC_043014.1:17837813-17844069 GCF_006345805.1 Octopus sinensis | reverse complement strand
CGATTCTCATCTTCATCTGCAGCCATCAGCTTTTGAAGTTCCCCTATCATTTCTAACATGGCACGCACTGTGGGTGGTCTCCATAGACCCTCCTACAACACAGTGAATTTTGAGATGATATTTTATGTGTGTTGTGTGTGTGTGTGTGTGTGTGTGTGAAGGATCGATTTCGAAGGAATGAAAGACAAAATGCATGTCAGCAGGATTTGAACTCAAAACTTCTATCTGCAAAGTGCTCATATGCTGAAAGGCATTCTATCCCACTTCGGCAAAGTCGACTAAACTCGTCCCTCTTTATGTTCCGAGTTCAAATTCAGCCGAGGTCGACTTTGTCTTTCATCTCTTTGGAGTCAATAAAATAAGTACCAGTTGAGCACTGGTGTCGATGTAATCGACTTACCTGCTACCACGAAGCTGCTGGCCTTGAGCCAAAATTTTAAGCCAGCATTAATACTTAATAAGGCGACGAGCTTGCAGATCGTTAGAACGCCGGGCAAAATGCTTCGTCCGTCCTTACGTTCTGAGTTCAAATTCCGCCGAGGTTGACTCTTGCTTTTTATCGTTTCAGGCTCGATAAAATAAGTACCATTCGAACACTGGAGTCGATGTAGTTAACTTACCCCCTCCCCACAATTTTCTGGCCTTGTGTCATAACTTGAAACCAATATTTATGCTTAATCTTTATTTAACAATGCAATATACGGGGAGAGAGAGAAATAAAATATTTTAATTAAACAGTTAATCTAAGTGTATTGAGAACACGAAACGTCTCCTGAGAAAAAATAAATAATGAATAAAATTGTTTGTTCAACAAAAATATTCGGCATTCTTTAAATGAAAGCTTCTTAACTTTAGTTTAGCTTTTAACTTCCATGTTTTTAGAATCTCTGAATTTTCCACTGTCAACAAATTCCACTGTAAGACTTTGGTAAGATGATATCGTTTAAATCTTTTCAAAACCTTCAAGTAATGTTGCTACACAGAATTTTCAGTGACCGATGTCTGTGGATGGGGGGGTGCGTATGGGTGGGCGTCTGTGCGCTTATATATGTGTGGGCGTCAATAAGTTATTATCGTGTGTGTATACGTTCGTGCACCTGATTTTATCTCCACTTAATCGCAAACCCTTATGGGGACTCGTTTAAAGCAGCAAATCGCCGGACAAGCTTCAGCGATTTCACACTTTTAAGTCTGCGGATTTTAGTTCGAATCACGTTCTTGTCGGATTACTTAATTTTTATTCTACAAAATTAAAAAGCAAATAAAATACAACAAATGGGCTCTATAAGGCGTCAGTTGTTAAAAAATTCGATTTACAGCCGGAAAGCGACAATTTGGGCACATTTATTTTACCGTAACCCTAGGGTGGCCAATAACTTGCGAATGGAGTTATATATATATATATATATATATATATAGGATGTTTCACAGGAAATGTATTTGAAAGGTAACAATAAAAGATAACCCTTTCAGAAGTGTTAGAGTGTTAGAGAACTGGTTTATTTAATCAAAGTATAATCCATGTTCATTTATGATGTTTACCCAATGTTTCTCTATTTTATATATTCCATCTTTTAAAAAAATTCATCTTTTGCTGTGATAAACTGTCCGAATGCTTCAATTACCTCTTCTCTGTTTAAGAATGTTTTATTGCTTATGAAAAGCTCAAAATGCTTAAATAAGTGATGATCAGTAGGAGAGATAACAGGGGAATAGGGAGGATGTTGCAAAATCTCATAATTCAGGCTTTGCAACTTTCGGACCGTAGCTTGATGAGTGTGAGGACGTACATTGTCGTGGAGCAAAATTGGGCCATCTCTATTCATTAGTGTGGGTAGTTTCTTTTTCAAATTCTCATGCATACAATCAATTTCCTGGCAATACGATGTTGCTGTTACCGTTTTTCCTTGTTGCAAAAGTAAATAATGAATAACTCCCTTCGCAGACCATCATATAGTGACCACTAACTTTTTAGGGTGCAATGGTAGGTTTGGATAGGTGACTCTCCTGCATCTAATCACTGTTCTGTTCTCCTGCTGTTGTCAAAGATTATCCATTTCTCATCACAAGTAATGATTTGATGAAAATATGGTATTTTTCCAGTCGAGCAAGCAATAAGGAGCACACTTCGCGGCATCTGTTTTTTTTAAATCTCGTTTAGTTGATGTGGAACAAGCCTATCCGTTTTCTTGACGTTTCCAATTTTTTACATGTGTCCGAAAACAGTTGTGCGAGATGTTTGGAGTTCTGATGAAAATTTTCGAACCTTTGTTCTCGGATTTTGTTCAACCAAAGCATTTAAGCCATCATGCCGAATATATATATATATATATATATATATATATATATATACATTGTGTGTGTGTGCGTGGGAGTTGGGGTTGATTGCAACTCACTTCTAATTTACTCAGTAAATGAGATTGTATTTAATAGGATAGTTAACCTGAAAAATTAAAGTTTAAATTTGCAAGTAATCCAGTACCATACATCTCTGAAGAGGTGTGCGTAATACGCTGCACGTAGCCCCAAACTAGCAAAACTGATTTCAATAAACTGTAAATGACTGAATATTCTACAAACGCTTGCACTCTTAACATGACACTCACACTTAATCAACGTGACTCATTGTGTGGGAACGCTCGGCCTTTGAATCACTTGTACAACCCATTTGACAGACTATATGAAATCTTATGAAAGTGCAGCGAACTACGTAACCCTCTAGTCTTGCCTACACAAAAAATAACAGTAATATATGAACGGCAGTATGAGTGAATGGTTAAGAAATTCGCTTCCACATGATGCCAGGTCTCAGACCACTGCATGTTGCATGATATTTTCAGCAAGCGTCTTATGCTGTAAATTTGAGTTGGCTAATAACTTGTTAGTAGCCATCCATGAAACATGTCAGGATGTCATACTTTATTTTTCTATGTTGTAAGAGAAAAACATGATGTATTTACAACATCATGCTACATATTTAGAACCAAGGCATCATAAAGTACATTATACACACAGTACATTAGATTAATCATAGATATATTGTAAAGTCAAACGTTAAAATAGGTTAAAGGCCTTGTACAAATTTCCTCTAAATAACAGAGGAGAGAGTTAAGAGGGCACTGGATATCTCCAATATGATATACAAATACATGAAACTTTGTGAAGTTTAAAATTCCATAAAATCTGCAACAAGGGTCACAAGTGCGTGCCTCTTCGAAGAATATTATCTCATTAAAATCCATTGCACACAAGCTGCGAACTAAAATGCAACAGATATATTTTAGTTCGCAGCTTCTGTGTGATGTAGCATTTTTTTAAATGCACTTGTAATACTCCTCAGTGAGAGAGTCTTTAGCTGGTCGCTTGACCTGCAACAAAAAAAAACAGACAAATGGCCATAAATCATACAAGTCACACCGTGAATACCTCCATTATACGGAAGAGCGCCACAAATAATATACCATATGAAAGTATTTAGCAATTTGTGCCTGGCGAAAATGTTGGAACTTCGAAAATGTATCTACAACTTAATTAATAAACATAAAAAATTTCTGGTTTGCTGTTCACATTTATGCAGTAGAATATTCTTTGCATTTCCAAACAAAACTCCTAAATGATTAGCTTGCCCTGGTACAAATACATAAATTCGATACTTGACTTACATTACTATTGTTTATAATTCTTCCTGTTAGCCAACCCATAATACTATAAGAAATCCTTTCCTAACTAACCTGAATTAGAATTTAATTATTAATACTTAAATATCTTTTTTATTATTCCTTTTCCTCATTTTTATTTTACTCACAATTAGCTTAGAAGCACTTCTTTCCTATTTCGAAATTCATCTCAATTTCCGAACGTGGTCTATAATATTCACCCCGTAAGTAACGATTTATTATTTCTTTTGAGTATATTTCATTTACTGGAATTATATTTAACAGTTGCAAATGTAACACTTGGAATTTTATTCAACGATAGTAGACATGAAATTTCCAAGTAATCTAAATAAACAAAGGTATTACTGTACAATCTACTTTCTACTGTGAATTGGCTTGCGCTTAAATAACCTCACACACTTAAATACGAATTTAGACATTAGGGAAACATTACTGTTATCATCTTCTCACAGACTAGTTCATCAGCATCAAATAGCAAAACAGCCTCTCAAGACCATGAACTCGCTACAGGGGAATAAATTGTGGGGAGAAATTTTATATATCTACTTTCTATTACGCTCTTCCATTAACTCTGATTATGTATGTCTTTAAAAAAATGTATGAAGTATGAATTCTCTGAGAAGATTTGTGCGAGAAATTACTGTTACATAAATGGCTTTTTTAATCGATCAGTCAACGAATCAATTAAGCATGCAAACCACAATGTATAACAGATGCAGCTCACCTTATCATTTGAAACGTGCGTAAGCGTATATAGAATCGCATAAGTATAATTCTTCATTTCATTACTATATATATATATATATATATATATATATTAGTCAATTTAGGGTAGCAAAAATTCAATAGAAATTTATCGCTACCAGCGGCCTAGTGGAAAAGAGAAAATAGTCAAAGATTGGCTTAATTTAATTTAATTAAGCTAATTTAATCATTAATAACACAGAAACGATGCATCGTCTAAAAGATGAATTAGGGTAAATGTTTTTAAATTTTCACCTAATTTCTGAATTACTACTACTTCGCGGTGTGAGTTCTGGCTGCTCTTTCTAGCGGACGAATGGCCTGTTAAGACCACTCCTAAATTGTTATATATATATATATATATATATATATATATATCACGTGATCACGTGACCGACCAGACCATCAGATGTTGTTACACATCGCTGGTCACAATGCGTTCGCATTGTTTTAGCCTTCGAATGACGCCACCGCGCTGGCTAAGAGTGGTGAAAGAGTACAGCAGGGATCACCACCCCCTGTCGGAGCCTCGTGGAGCTTTTAGGTGTTTTCGCTCAATAAACACTCACAACGCCCGGTCTGGGAATCGAAACCGCGAGTCCGCTGCCCTACACACTGGGCCATTGCGCCTCACACACACACACACACACACACACACACACACATATATATATATATATATATATATATATATATATATATATATATATATATATATATATATATATATATATATACTGCTGAGACCCCTTCGGTCATGACTGACCGTGGGATTGCACCAAGAAAGTTACCCTCCCAGGCACAAGTCCGGGGAAGGTTGTTTATGGAAGACCAGCAGTCGCCCATGCATACCGGCCTCCCCTCCCCTCTCCACGCCACTGATGTTATCCAAGGGAAAGGCAAAGGCCGATACAGCTTGGCTCCTGTGACGTCGCAACTTATTTCTACAGCTGAGTGAACTGGAGCAACGTGAAATAAAATGTCTCGCTCAAGAACATAACACGCAGTCCGGTCCAGGATTCGAACTCACAACCTCACGATCGTAAGCTCGACGATCTAACCACTGTCTGTGGAAAGTCATTTTGTTTTAATGACTTATTCATTAACACACTCACCGGTTCGATTTCCACTCATTTATTTTTGTTTTCTAAAATTTTCAATAGTTACTGAAGAGGTTGCAAGAAGCAACGAAAATTGTAGAAAAAAATAATAAATAAATAAATAAATAAAACGAGAGAAAATCGAACCGGTGAGTGTGTTAATTAATAAGGCATTAAAACAGAATGACTTTCCCCAGACACAATAAAATATGCGTCAACACACGAATTCACATAAAGAAATTTGCAAACCAAATACAAAAATTAAATATATATATATAGGGAAAGTTTACGAAGAAAAAGAAAAGACGAAGACAGGTGGTGTACAAAACTAACAGATGTATTAGTATAACGCTCAGGAATAGAAAAGGTCTTTTACGTTTTGAGCCTACGCTCTTCTACAGAAAGGGACACAGAAAAAAACAAGGAGAGAAACAAGGAGAAAAAAATGTATGTAGTGGCTAACGATCTATCATGGCGACTGAATCGGATAGAAGGTTATACAGGAAAGTTTAGAAAGTATAAAAATAAATATAAAAATAAAATAATGACAATAATAACAGTTTTACGTAAAGTTCAAAACAAACTAACAGTGGTATCCAACCCTGACTAGGTTTAACAGCTAAAATACACATAACCACGCATAATATTAAATTAGAGAACCATAATATTGGTTCTCTAAGCAGTAAATTGTTCCAGCACCTATTGTAATACTTGCAATAGAAAATAGACTTAGTA
>NC_043014.1:17815313-17827813 GCF_006345805.1 Octopus sinensis | reverse complement strand
AAAACTCATAGACGCACACAACACAATAATCAACTGCTTATAACACAGTAAATTGTTCCAATACTGTACAACTCACTAGATCAAACAAGAGATATAGGAATCCTGATGTTATCTGGTACAACCCAGTTTTCAGTTTGCATGTTTCAACCAAAAATAAGAAGCATTATTCTGGAGGAATAAACTTATATTATTTTAGAACTCCTCCACTATCATAAAGAATCTTTTAATTAATAATTCGCACAAATCAACCGTGGCTAACTATACATACAAGAACACCAATGTCGCTTTAGACAAACGTTTTCCTAAATCTAATAGATACCATGTTATTTTTAATCGGCACACCGTGAAGTTATCCTGCGCTAACTCTACTAATTTAGAGCAACATATACACTGCATAAGCAATAGTAAAATGGGACAACAGTTCAATAACCCACCTATTGGATCTAACAAACATACGCATCTACCAACGAAGGAGACGTAAACCACAATAGAAAGCACCAAATGCAGCCAAATCGTGATAGCAGAAATGATCATGATGTAGCTAACCCAGTAACAACGTCGGAAAATGAAGTCATATATACAAATAAATATTATAAATGCTCATGCAGAGAATAATCAAAATGCCCATTGATGAATCTCTGGATGAGTACAAATCTTGTATATAAATGTACCGTGCACACAAGGGGAGGGCCGCATGTTTACATTGGGCAAACGGTTGATTCATTTCAGAATAGCAAGACACGCAAAACTATATATCATTTCCAGGAGATCATTAATAGAATTTCTGAAAGTCTCTCAAGATACCTACATGCATATAAATGTACTTTCTTATAATGCAATGGGAATGAATTTGAGTAACAGTAAACATAATTTACTTTAAAGTATGGATGAATTAAGATTAGCTTTAGCTTCCCCGTTCTTATAAACACCAAGTAGCTATTTAACTCGCTATGTGAATGTGTGCGCACCAAACCCTCCGTGTGGGTATGCTTACATCTTCGTGGATGCTTGTGTGAGCGAGTGTACGTGCGCCATGCATCTTGCGTAAGTGCATTTATGTATAAAAGCACTTGCGCAAGATGCAAGAATTAGATAATTTCACCACACTTCTCTATTCAGTGTATCTGATGGAAGAAATATGTTTAAAGTATCATTGTTTAAATTGTCCTTCGGGATAACCTGTGGAAAGTTTATGTGCTAGTTCTAGGTCTGGTTTAGTGGAAGTGACTTCTGTTTCATATACGGTTCCTTTAGTATTATATTACCAACTGAGTACACATATGTTGGTGTTCTTGTATGTATAGTTTGCCAGGGTTGATTTATGTGAATTATAAATTATAAGATTCTTTATGATAGTGGAGGAGTTCTAAAATAATATAAGTTTATTCCTCCAGAATAATGCTTCTTATTTTTGATTTGAAGGGTAAGTGTTTGGCGATTAAAGTTGAAAAATTCAGGCCAAATTTAGACATAATATTTAATGAAAAGTTCATTGTAAACAGTATTATATTTCTGTATGTCTACATATTTTGGATGCAGTTAATCTAATCTTTAATTCCGCTGGATTCTAAGATTTAATGATAGAAGGCTGCTTTGCGAAGATTTCTTTATAAATGACAAATTTGATACTCTTTTGCTTGATTGAGAGTAACGCTTAAGAAATTAACAATGTCTTCAATTAGTTACAATTTTTTTTTTTCGGCCTTAAATATTCAATGTGTTCGAGAAATGATATCTCAGTATGTCCAAAAATTGTCGAACTTGGCGCTTAGCCAATCTGTCATTTCAATGTAGTAAATGTCTTGTTTAGTACGACTAGGATTTACTGAGTGATCTCACTAGATCACTGCCACGCAAACATCGAAAGAATTTGCTATGTGTGAATTTTTGACACCAGCTGAATCTTTGTCAAAACTTAGGATTATCCTGTTATTCATGAAAATCTCTGTTTTATTACTTTCAATAGCATTGTAAGTCTTAACAAATTCTAAAACACTAATGAGTAGGGATTAACATATTAAAAGTTAAAACTGAACGATGACAGTTCGGATGGATTTTAGGTTAATTTCCTTGTAGCCATTGTTAAATCAACAAATGACGGTAATACTATTATATTATACTATTGTTGGAAGTTAGTTGCTTTCTTAATGATATTATCTATATACCTATAAATTTTCTTGCCAACCAATCTAATCTCAGACTTGACAGTGCTAATTAACCTAGATATGAATATGTACAGTTACTAATGTGTAGCTAGCTAGCTACATAGCTAGATAGATGCACACACACACACACACACACACACACATATATATGGCATTTGGGCTCTTTAAACGTGATGTCGCACCTATGTGCCTGTTTGACGATGTTACTGAATATTTTTTGACAACGCATGTCGATAAATAGTACCAGACATAGACATATGTATGTGTGTATACAAACACATACATGCATACATGTGTGTGTGTGAATTTACATACGTACATATATATACAGTTGTAAATTGTAGAATATAGCTGTCACCTCTGCTACATGAATTTGAAGATTGCATAGTCTAATGCATGAAAGTACTAGTTCAATCTGAATGGACATTTAATATTCTATCATTTCATTATATTATATTATATTTTTATAAGAGTGTAAATAAAACGTGAACATCAAAGCTGGAATTTCTTTGAGTAATATATTCTTCTATACACAATCATACACACCCGTGTATGTGTGGGAGGGTGGTGTACATATGTATTAAGTCATCCCATGAATAATGAGGTTTTTTCAATTACATGAACTAAAAGTTGGAGGGGGACGGGATAAATTACCAGCACCAACTTGCAACAAAGTAGGCAATAAGTTTACCTTGCACTTGTTCATATTGCAAGTTTGGAAGAGTGTGGTTCAATTTTAACAGTAATTTTTTCAAAGCTATAGTGGAAGCGACAAAGGAGTATATTCGGCATATTTTGCTTTATGAGTTCAATAAAGGCAACCACGCAGCTGAAAGTGCGAGGAATATTAATGCAGTATATGGGGATCTGAAATTCCAAGCCGGAAACTCCAGCTTAGATGAGTCTCGTCCTGTAAGATATGTAAATCTCGACGAGGACGTCCTGCAAACCCTGGTGGAACAAAATCCCATCGTAACTGTTGAGGAACTAGTAGAGAAGATTAGATTTGGTCATTCAACCATTCATCGACACCTGCGTGCCAACAGAAAAGTCACCAAATTGGGTCAATGGGTTCCTCGCAAACTTTCCGAGCATAATCGTGCGCAGAGAGTGAATGTGTGCTCTTCTTTGCTGTTACGTCTCAGGAATAAACCGTTTTTGGACCGAATAGTGACTGGTGACGAGAAATGGGTTCTCCATAAAAATGTCAAACACAAAAGACAGTAGGTAGGAAAAGAAGAAACACCGGCACCCCAGGCTAAAGAAGGTCTTATGACAGCAGCAGCACAATGGGGTGAGAGGCTGGGGCTGCGGGGACGGCCACACTGCTGCTAACAACTATGATACAGAAACAAGCACACACACACACACACACACACACACACACACACACAAACAAGCAAGGACACAAACGCATGCGCACATAAAGATACACATCTTAGATTAACTGAATGGAGTAAGTGGATCAAGAACACGCACAAAAACGAAAATTGTCGCTGAAGAGGTGTGTGACGATTTCTAGACAATGGACATGAGTTAAAATGATAAAATAAGAACAGTAATAAACAAGTGAAGAAAAATATATAGTGTGTATGTTTATTTGACAAAAAAATGACCATCCCTAAATACATCAATATGTATAGATAGAAAGAAAGAAAGATAGATAGATAGATAGATAGATAGATAGATAGATAGATAGATAGATAGATAGATAGATAGATAGATAGATAGATAGATAGATAGATAGATATGATTATATATATATATATATGTGTGTGTGTGTATACATACATACATACATACATACATAAATACACATGTTTGTGGGTGCGCGTGGGGTAGGATGCTCGGATAACAATGTCTCACATATTTTATTTCCGTGGTGTTTACATTTGCCAACAGTATTAACCTTTCCCCGCCGAAGGAAACTTTCGTGAAGACAATAAATCCCTTCTATTATTAAACACTGTTCATATGACAAGCCCTGACCCTAATCCTTTTGGATTATTGAAGTGCCACGGACAACATAACAAACAGAAAGACTAGACTGCTGCAGCATTCAAAATGCAGGTGTTGTAGAATACCTCATAATTTCATAGAGGGATGTGAGTGTGTACGTGTCTGCATGTGTTTGTATCTTTGCGTGTAAGTGTTCGGGTATCTGTGCAGATATAGAAATGTTTAAGACATTTTTCGTAATGAAATCTTAAGTTCGACCTTTCGGCACATCACTTCGCCCAAGTAGTGTCTACAATAGCCTCTTGTAGACCAATCAATAAATGGGATGTCCTGAGGCGTCTTTACGTTCTGAGTTCAAATTCCGCTGAGATCGACTTTGCCTTTCATCATTTCAGAGTCGTTAAAATGAGTACCATTTGAGCACTAGGGTCAATGTAATCGACTTATTTCTTCCCCCAAATTTGTTGGCCTTGTACCAAATTTGAGACCAATAACTGGAATGTTCGCCAGAGAGGTTGAAAAATTAATTCGGCTGTCAGAAGATTACTTTAATATAGCAACAAGATAGATCAACTGGAACATTATCTCAATCTGACGGAGGCTCCTTTTACTTTATAGTATATAGATACAGCAATATGACGAAATAGTTAATAAGTGAACTTCATACTCATGACACCTTCATTTCGATTCTTTTGTGCTGTTCTGAGAAAATCTGTCGTCAGTACATAGGTCCTTTGGCTATCCATGTAAGTGAAATTGGGAAGCTAGAAACGGTGTGGATGTTCGCCCAGACTGTCAATAGCTGTAATTCAAAGGAAACCCCTATTATCACACTCAGCGCCAATTTTATTCTGACTGGTTATTATATTAAGGATACAACTGTACGTTTTAAGGTACAAGCCTTTACATTCTAGTGGTTTCGTAGAAGTTGCACCAGATAAGAAATATAGTGAAAAGGAAAGAAGGATAAAGGACATAGCAGATCTCGTTGAGGTTTGAACTGAGAATGAAAAGATCGTCACTGAATAACTGACACTCTAACGTTTCCACCGATTCACAGTTCGGTCATTGGACTACGGTCATGTTGGGGCACCGCCTTAAAGGGTTTAGTCGAACAAATCAACCCCAATACTTATTTTGTTCTAGTCGGGTACATATTTTATCGAATCTTTTGCCGAAACGCTAAGTTAGGGGACGTACAAACGCCGATTATCAATCGATGAGAGACAAACACAAACGCAGACATACACAACACTCACACACACACACACACACACACACAGAGTTAGACAGACAGACAGACAGACAGACAGACAGACAGACAGACAGACAGACAGACAGACAGACAGACAGACAGACAGACAGATAGATAGATAGATAGATAGATAGATAGATAGATAGATAGATAGATAGATAGATAGATAGATAGATAGATAGATAGATAGATAGATAGATTTCCACATAGTTCCCGTCTACCAAATTTACTCACATTGGTCGGCCCAGGGGCTACAGTTGAAGACATTACCCCAAGATGCCGCAGACTCAAACTTAACTCGAAAGCAAACGGTTGTAAAGTGAGCCTTTTAACCACACAGCCATCCCTACGTCAATGGATTGAAAAATTTTGTGATCGAGCAACTGGAACATTCTTCGCCAAAACTGACAGAAGATCCATTTATTTTTACTTACTATGTCTAGATTTTTAACTCTGTAAGCAATTTTTGTATACATTTGCATAGTTTCTCTGAGCGTCTATTTTTCCGTAAGAAATCATTAATCAGTTCTGTGAGAAAATGCAATTGATAGGTTTATTATATGCCTATGTGTCTTTGAGTCATTTTCGTGTTTACTTAATTGAATTATTCACGTAATTTTGGCATTATTTGATAGTGAGGTGACACTTCGGCAAAACTGATTTCTAATAAGAATTCTAAGATAATTTGGTCTGAAGCTTTTGTTATGACGATATTTCTTGAGCTGTCTTAGTGACGTCAGACGGGTTTAGCTTTGTCAAATATTTCAAAAATATTTTTATGGTTTGTTTAGTCTCTTATGAAATTCGTTTAGGAAAAGAAAGAAAAAAACATTAATAAAGATGTATCTTTTATCTGTTGTCTATTACTTGTTTCACTCATTGGACTTTGGCTATGCTGGATCACCGCTGTCAAGGGGTTTAGGTTAGCAAATCAACTTCATTACTTAATTTTTGCCAAACTATTTTCATGCGGTGGTGAGGGACTACAAACTACAAACTCAAATACACACACATACATACATACATACATACATACATACATACATACATACATACATACATACATACATACATACATACACACACATACATATTGTATTACGTGTGTGTGTGTGGGTGTGTGGGTGTGTGGGTTTGTGTATGTTTGTATACATATCTATCTATTTATCATCTGTCTGCTTATCTTTCCATGTGTGTGTGTGTGTGTGTGTGTGTGGTGTGTGTGGTGTGTGTGTGTGTGTGTTGTGTGTGTGTGTGTGTGTGTGTGTGACCGTCTGCTCCAAATACACACTAGGGCTTTTAGTCGCCTCGAGCCAATAGTGCAAGACACAGACACTTTCCAAAGGTGCTGCGCAGTGGGACTGAACCCAAGACCAGATGGTTGAGTGGCAAGCGTCCTAACAGCGCAGCCACGCCTACACACTTCTATGTATGTGTTCCCTGAAACCTAGAGTGTATTTCAAGGGTGTCCCAACAGTAAAAATTAGGGACAGGCTGGTCTCTTGTATCTAATACATTATAGCAGATTCTTTACCGACACTTATGGGATGGAGAGCATAAGGCAGCGCAGTTTACTTGATTTGAACTCAGAACATAAGGGACGTGACTAAGTACTTTGAACAACGCATTGTAGCGAAAGATTTGTGCAAATTCTTGGTTTTCCCATTTCATCCTTATGTTATTGTCTACCAAATAAAGAAAAATGATGTCAATAATGATAAGATTTGAACTCGGAGCATAAAAACGTATAACATACAATTGTAAAATCCAGTAGACCTACAAGACCATATATATGTGTGTGTTTGTAATCACGGGCGTGCGAGTATATATATATTGTATTCACATGTATATATAAATATACAAAGCGGCGTAAGGCTTAGTGGTTATGATGTTGTATTCATGATCGTAAGATTGTGGTTTCCATTCCTGGACCGAACGATGTGTTGTGTTCTTGAGAGAAACACTTCACTTCACGCTGCTCCAGTCCTCTCAGCTTGTAAAATTGAGTGATCCTGCGATGGACCGGCGTCCCATCTAGATAAGTGTATATATATAAGTTCAGCAAAAATTTAGATTCAGATGAATATGGTACTTAAGTTGAGGCACCAGAATTTAGTACGGTACTATCCATACAATTTCAAAATAAGGTGATTAGAATCAAAATAAGCAACAAAGATATCCAGAGGTAATGCAGTACGATCGTTTCACGCAACTCCATTTAATTGAACAATGCAACCATTACAACAATTTAAATGCAGAGCAATCCTCAGCTGCACAAAGACATAGAATTTAATTAAATTAAAACAGATGGACACATTAGTATAAGTTTGCCTGAAATCTCAAACAAGTTAAGGAGATAGACAAAGAACATGCTGCCTTTCCTTCCACTTAAAAGCTACTAAGGTATCAGGAAGAAAGACTTGTTACAGATTTTGCTTGTCACTGTTTTATGGGGTCAGTTTTAATTTATAGGCTAGTTTTATCAAATCCTTGTATATCTAAGGCCGTGTCTATTAGGGGTAGGGCTGAAGGAGTCGACAGAAATCATAATGGGTATAGACTTAAAAATCAAGATTTATTTGAAGCAATATCATAAGATTTGGCATTTGGAAAACTTAAATCAAGATGTTAGCTGAAAATTAAGGGGGCTGGCCACTAGCAGACCATTAATAATGAAACAGGGGAAATCTTATCATGTAGTACTATAGTTAAATATTTTAAGCAATACTGCGATATTGTATAAAGTTAAGGTTTAGGGTTATTCAGAGGATTATTAAGAAGAAGGATAAAATGTTTTATGAATACTTTTGAGTATATACAATAGAGGGAGGAAAAGAAATTATCCAGAAATATTTTGATATTTATATTTATACATATTATAAACTTAAATATTGATCAATTGGTATATGCTAGTATTTAATAAAGGAGTACTGAGGTAAAAGAACATACTAACTATAAATTAATTTTATTATAATCTAAGCAGTTTATTTTAAGTAGTGAATATAGCAGTATTGTTATATATAAACTACGTATGAATTTATAGAGGTACAAATATTAGATTTATTTTATAAATAAATAAAAGCTAATATTAAATAATAAAGAAATAAAATAATCAGGTAGGGCAGAACACCATAGAAAAGGAATAAAATAGCTTAATCACTAAAAACATGATAAAGTATATGTAGCTTATTAACCACAATAGAGAAGATATATAGAAAATGTATAAAAATTCAAAATATACTAAACTAAAAATTATATATTTACTTATTTAGCTAGTATCAATAAAAACTGATACCTGGTATTAGCTAAGGAAATATTTATGTTATGGGACAATCTAATTTTATACCAATTTTGTTTTTCTATGGTGCACTACCCTAAAATGTTTTCAGTGTTCAATTAAATGGAGTTGCGTGAAACGATCGTACTGCATTACCTCTGGATAGCCTTGTTGCTTATTTTTAAATATATATATATATATATATATATATATATAATATATATATATATATATATATATATATATATATATATATATATATATATATATATATATATATATATATATATATATATATATATATATATATATATATATATATATATATATGTATAATAGGCGCAGGAGTGGCTGTGTGGTAAGTAGCTTGCTAACCAACCACATGGTTCCGGGTTCAGTCCCACTGCGTGGCATCTTGGGCAAGTGTCTTCTGCTATAGCCCCGGGCCGACCAATACCTTGTGAGTGCATTTGGTAGACGGAAACACTGAAAGAAGCCTGTTGTATATATGTTTATATATATTTATGTGTGTATGTGTGTGTATGTTTGTGTGTCTGTGTTTTTCCCCCTAGCATTGCTTGACAACCGATGCTGGGGTGTTTACGTCCCCGTCACTTAGCGGTTCGGCAAAAAAGACCGATAGAATAAGTACTGGGCTTACAAAGAATAAGTCCCGGGCTCGATTTGCTCGACTAAAGGCGGTGCTCCAGCATGGCCGCAGTCAAATGACTGAAACAAGTAAAAGAGTAAAAGAGTAAAGAGTATATATATATATATACACATTATATACATATATATATATACAGCAAAGAAACCCGGAAACCAGTCCAATGCACCTTTCAGTGCATAAGCCGTATATTAAATACATAATACTTTATTCAATATGACAAAGTATTACACGGTTGCGCAGTCTATCGCGCACTCACGAATTGTCTTAAAATACAATTATCTAGCACATAAAGAAAAAGGTGGTAATGATGTATTTTACTAATTTGGAAGAAATTACTTGTTTAGCAGTTGCCATCAGTGAGAAGTGTTACAATAATTTATAGAAATACGTCAGACATAATTTGTGTTGGCGAGTCTATTCCAACTTTTGTTGTAGTGTCATTTGTTGATCTGTGCTAACGCGGCTATGATCAGACACACAGCTTAATAACTAGAGAAATTCTGTGTAGTTTAACAAACCTAAAATCTGATACAGGCTTATGAGTTGTTATTATCATGTTCATGTGACTATTATGTTATTATCATGTTCATGTACATAAGAATAAGTTATAAACAGCTCAGTAGTGGTGGTGATTAATGGTAGTATGAAGTCCAGAATCCTTCACATAATCATTGCAAGCGTTTATGATAAATTAAGCAAAAGGCTTTAACCTCTTACGGAGAGATGTCATCACTACAATTAAGCAAGCCAATGCATATATCAAGGACATACATTTCATTTTGCTGAGATTTAGGCGTACTTTGTGGTTCAGAAATTTGAGAACCTTTCAAGGATGTCGTAAACAAAACGGTGCTGCAATTTTTAAGAAACTTGATTAATGAAGACAGTTCTGCTGTTGCTTGGGGTAATTTTTCCAAACTACTCCTTTTCAACTGCCACATTACTTTTGGAGATTTTTGCATGAGATTGAGCTGATTTAGAGCGAGAAATTTGCATAATAACTTGTGTCATTGGCATCAAGTTGGAAGCTCACTTGTTGATCAATTTGTCCACAGAAATAATCCTAGCAATGTCCCTCTACAAACATTCTTACCGTAAACCAAATTCATGCGACATATCATACATTAGGTCTGAATCAAATAGAAACTGTTGTAAAGGATCCCTGCGCAACAGACCTTCATAATTTATTCCTGTCACACCCAGATCCTGTTTCATTCTTCATTTTTTTTTTTTTAATGAAGACGCGGTGCTTCATAATTTTATCAGACTTGAAATTGTTCGAACAAGCTTCCTACACACATGGTGCACTTGACACAGGCTATTTTGCAGATTTGTTGTTTTAGCTCAGAATTTCATTCAGATATTTCTGTTTGTTTTACATGGGATATGCAGTAAGTAGAGAAACATTTACCAATAAATGATTGAAAATGATCAATTCCATAAACTTCTCTCAGTGCAACTCTTAATCTACGATTAAGTCAGTATCAAATTCTCACATTAGAACTATATTCCCTGAGAACTGTTGCAACACTAGATTTTACACCAGCTTTACACTCGCCTCATTACTACTACATGATGTCATAAAAACCTTTGCTAGATGATAAACAATAGTTGCAACCTTCTAATCAAGCACTTTCATTAGGTCTATCCAATGTTAAAAGGATTTCACCATCAATATCACTTTCACATTTCAAATATAGTATTAGGATGATCTAAATGCTTTGGCTTCTTGTCATGAATGAGAAGAAAATATTTGCCATTTATATACTTAATATACTAGAAATTTTACATGTTCATACAAATGGCTCAGTAGTTATCCATGTAGCACTAGTGCGGGAATATAATCCAATTCCAGAGTCACTACAGCTTTTTGTGGTTTTTTTAACTTTCAGAAAGTTATGTAATTTTGAGCTAAATAATATATATATATATATATGCATGCAGACATTCATACATATGTACATACATAATTTATACTTAGATACATACATATATTTAAGGATATGTACGCATGTTTGTGCGTACGTAGGTATGTGGTTGCGTATATATATGTGTGTATGCACGCATGTATGCATCTAAGTATATATGTGTACATAGATGCATGTGTACACGTATACAGAGGCGCAGGAAAATATATCATTGCATAATTTGACGTATGTTAATGTACTCAAGCATATGTTTGCATGTCTGTACACGTGTGTATGTACCTATTATGTGCCAGGCCTCTTTTAACTGTTCCTTCTATACTTTGAGGATATTCTGATTAGACATATCCTTTCTGGTTTTATCAAACATAGTTTCTCAAGATTGGTATTAGGTAGCAATTCAAGTAACCAACAGTTCTAATATTTTTTTGTAGTAATCGAAAACTGTAGTCTGGATTGAGTAACTGCAGATGTCTCATTTCCGCATTCATTTCTTTCCACTAATCGTTTACATCGCCTTCACATCTTCCGGGCAGCTGATTTCAACTATTGCGCATCGCTTTATTCCTTGTCTCAGATGACATTATCTGGTCTGTTAAGCTTGCATTTTACTTAAGTCTTGACAGGGACATTCCACCGATATTACTCCAAATTATATGTGGTTATACCCTCCATAACACGATAGTTTCTATATATTTGTCCCCTTTGACTATTCGTTTTTACGGATTTCATTATATAATGTTCTAACCATGGTCTCATGTCTCGTTGGTAGGTAATCCTGAGAGGACATTTTCGAGCAATTACTTTTATGGATTACGTTCACGATGTTAATTCATCGGAGGCACCATCGATTGTCTCATCAAGATCTTTTATCATCGTCCGTGTCCCTTTTGTGCATCAAGTATTTTGTAATTTCTTGCTCCTGATTTGTAAAACCTAATTTTTCAAAGTGAAAGAAGTGCTTTTGCAAAACAGCTAGACGGACCACCACCAGAAGAACAGATCAAAATTAAGAAAAATGGGAGGACTCTCAAGAAGAAATATTGGGTTGTCCGGGAAGTTCGTGCCGATTTTTAAAGGAAACAAAAAGGTCAATAAATACCTGTCATTACATTTTTAATCAACCAAATATGAACCATTTTGTTGCACAATGCGTCTCCATCTCTCCTTTAACTTGGAAATACCTCTTCCCAGAATTGAGGTGGTTTCAAGGCAAAGAATTCATCAAGGTATCTTTTTACGTCATCCA
>NC_043014.1:17807813-17810313 GCF_006345805.1 Octopus sinensis | reverse complement strand
CCGGTTGTACACACAGAGAACACCAGCCCTATGAATATTTATCACTTAGGGGCTGGTCTAATGCACACGTTGATTCTAAGTTGTTGCTATACTCAATTGGTATTTGACGTGTCGTAAATTCCTATCGCGTATTATAATCAAATGAATAACAAACGATGGATAATCGTCAGCTCATTTCAGCTGTTTCTTACGCATTTTTTTTTAATAGAAGAATGGGAACATTACTTCATTGCAAAAAAACGAAATATAATTTCAAAAACAGAAGAATATCTCAAAAATACGGCAGGGACGTAGCTAAAGTCTGTCGCGAAAATCACGGTAAGCCTCGACAGACTTCAGCTACATCCCTGTTGTATTTTTTTTTTTTTAATGAAGTAATGTTCTCATTCTTCTATTTAGAAAATGCATAAGAATCAATTAATTCAAATTAGAAAAATTAAATTAAAGATTCACACGCATGCGCACAAATAAATTAAAACAAAGTTGTAGATACACGTGGAACGGTTTATTTTTAATACATTACAATGGAAAAGTGCACACATCTGAATTTAATACTGAGTCTACCAATGATATATTAATACATTGGGATGCTGTTCCTTTTTCTATCAAATTCTGACTCTGACGAAATGTTCAATTAACTATAATTCAATATGAATCTTTAATTTAATTTTTCTAATTTGAATTAATTGATTGGACATGGAAACAATTGTAGGTTCTATGAGTTTGATATTAGTTGAAAGTGGATTTATTTCAATAAAGTTAAGAGTATATGTCAATTTCTTCATTTTCTTGTTTTTCTTATACATAAATGGTAATATTTCCATATCCATCAATGTGAAGCTAATATCTTTTAGCATCTCACTGATATACTCGATAAAACCGGGGAGTTTGGATGCTGACATCCCTTTTAGAGATATTTATATCCTTGAAATAATTAATATACAATAATAACAATGTATATGACTTGAGATATTTACCTTACCTTAACGTTTGTTGTCCTCTTTAACAATTATATATGTATAGATATATAGAATATAAGGATGAAATCATGTTAATGATTTTTTATCAGGTAGTCGGCATGCAATAAAAGATTAAATTAATAATTATATATATATATATATATATATATAGGTATGTATGTATGTATGTATGTATGTATGTATGTATGTATGTATGTATGTATGTATGTATATAATTATATTGAGGGAGCATGGACGAAAAACGACCTTTCTCCAACGTGCTTGAAAATGCCGAAGCACTCGGATATTACCGAAAAACACCAAAATATACACGAATTGTAGTCGGGCGAGTGAAAAAATAGTAAAAAGATTTCATGTTAATTGTGAATTTGGTCCAATTTCAGGATTAAAGCCATAAAAACATGCTTTTTTTCCTTCGTCAAAACAATACACGAGAAATATAATTACAAATAATTATTTGTATTTATATTTGTATTTGCATTTGTAATTATTTGTATACATATGTATATATACATATACATATATATATATATATCTGTGTGTGTGTATGTATGCATGTGTGTGTGTGCATGTGTGTGTGTGTGCATGTGTGTGTGTGCATGTGTGTGTGTGTGTGTTTGGATGTGTGCCCTTCAAAGTGAAAGTCGATACTGAATGCATGTTTACTTATTGGAAACTGAAATGTTAAAATTTGTTACTCCGAAGCATGACTTACGAAGTTTGGCATCTTCTAATTATTATCCTTATCACACACGCCTCCATATTTCCGTGATTGCTGAATATCTATGATTTTGCTAGTTAAACGATATATAAATTGTCTATCAATCAAAATAATCGTTTAATAATCTCTCTAACCGAATAATTATTTCAGATTAAATTTTTAATGCTACCTGCTCTAAATGTGTTTACAGTCTTACTAGTTGTTTTTTCATGTTTTCGGCGAGTTTGAATTATATATAATCGATATATTTTTCTATATCAAACAATGTACAATATCTTTTCCACTTACTTAGTGATTATGTCGTCATTACTTAACGCGATGAAGTTTATGCTTCGCTGATGAGGACATACGATTGACAACTGGAACGTTTTAGAAAACCGTAAATTTGAATGTATTTCGTTTCTTTTTCTGTTCTCCCTTTCTCCCCCCCCCCCTTTTTTGTTTTCCTCTTTTCTTTTGTTAACTTGAAGTGTTGAGTTCAATGTATCTCATGAGCGTCACTTCAACAATGGATGGGTTACGCAAGGCTGACCTACCTAGGGTTCACTTATGGTAAGTTTATCTATGTTAGCTTCCCATAACCTAGATATACTATGTAGCATTAGATAAACAACACAGTGTAATACAATAATTCACTGTTGTAAAATGAGAGTCAGATAGTATATGTTATGTGTACTCTTATTAGTTTGCTGTGCTGTGTTCAATAGCTCTTATAGATCTAGCTTGGAGAGGAATACTTCAAATTGTTGAAGTATATGTTACCTAAAAGACAAATGCCAAAAAAATTAAGCATCGTATA
>NC_043014.1:17790313-17802813 GCF_006345805.1 Octopus sinensis | reverse complement strand
ATATATATGTTAAATTTCGTATAGTTAAATGTACAAATATACTATTTATTAAAAGCACAACAGTGAAACGTAAACATATGTATAAACGTCAGTATTTCTTTTTACACGCATTAAAACATAAGTGGCTGCCATGATCTCCTTTAGGTATTCTTCAGAAATCAAGTATTCCTCATCTTGCTATTCAAGAAGAACGCATGTAATTTACATATTGTTGGCATTAGAATGTTCGTCGTCTTATAGTAACCAGTGATTTCTTCATGTTCCCGTAACCTAGCGGTTCAGAAAAATGACCGATATAATATATCACTGAAGATTTGTGTATGATACGCGTATCAGTAAGTTTGTGCTAAAACTGCTTTCAGCTGACCAAAGAGACATTTGGGCTTCAGTTGCACAAGATCTCCTTGATTGTGTCGAGAACGATGAAAACGTTTTGGAACCCTTGCATAGGCTTCTGAGCGGGTATCGCCAAGCTTTTGGCACAATTTTATGCAGGTTCTCTGCTCAACTGTCTCCGTCATGATCAATGCAACGATCACACGCTACACACGTTATTTCCAAGCATTGCTGTAAACAGCGGAAGCGAGTTTGTACGTTAAAACTTAGTGCGCATGCATAGCAGAGAATAAGGGTAATCTGTGCCAAGGGGCTTTACTCTGCGTGCTTTAGCTTCGTTTCTATGGCAACAGTCCGGATATTTATTGATCAGACCACGTATATTCTCGCCAACGTTCAATACACATATTTCTGTGTGTGTGTGTGTGTGTGTGTGTGTGTGTGTGTGTGTGTGTGTGTGTGTGTGTGTGGTGCGTGCGTGTGTGTGTGTGTGTGGTGTGTGTGTGTGTGTGTGTGTGTGTGTGCGTGCGTGTCCGTGTACGTGTGCGTGTGTATACGTTTATGTTTACAAGAAACTGGAGTGAGTATGACTTGAAACTGCATCCAGTAGTGGGGCCCTGATTCGAAAGTTTCAGGATTTTGAAAAGTTCGAACCACCACTTAGCCACCATTGTTTCAAGGTCTTCTCTGACCCGGAGGTCGAAGCAGCAACCAACAGGGTCCCAGTTATGAGGTAATTAGAAAATATGGGCATGTCTACCTGTGCACGTGAAGACTGGATCCGGAGGTCACTGCGAAGAAACTTTCATGGCCCAACAGAGGGGAAGATGGCTGTTGCGACGTATTGTGGAGTGCAAAAAGTAAGATGAGGCAAATAAGACATATTGGTCACCCACTGCATCTATCTCCATTTCCAGTCATGAAGACTGGAGTCGTCTTGTTCTGGTTTTGCCCTGGATTGAAGATGGTCACGGACGAGAGAGCGACGTTTACGATGCGCTACTCCACTTTAAACAAACCGCTGTGCTAGCCATCAGCCAACCTTGGTCTTCGTTGTTTTGACGCTCGAACGCTTACAATTAGTGTTGTTAGTCTCTGTCCATACATACATACATACATACATATATATACGACGGGATTCTTTTCAGTTTCCGTCTACGAGATCCACTCACGAGGCTTTGGTCGGCCAAAGACACTTGCCAAAGGTATCACATATTGTGTGTGTATATATATATATATATATATATGATACGTAAGCCTTCTCTCTCTCTCTCTCTCTCTTTCTCTTTCCTTCTCTCTTTTTTCTCTCTTTTCTCTATCTCTCTCTCTCTCTCTCTCTTTCTCTCTCTTTCTTTCTCAATTTCTCTGTATCTGCCTCAGAAATACAAATACACGCACACAGATGTATTTATATGCGCACGCGCAGACAAGCTTTCATCCAGTCTCATTGAAGTAGAGAATTACAATCTAGCGAGGTCAATAGGTACAAATCAGAGGGACGTCTCAAGTATAAGATTTCCCCTAACTTGTAAGCGCTAAGGTCGGTTTGATTAGGGGTTTCGGATTGGTGGTTCATGGAAAGTGAAAGAGAAAGAGAGGGGGTAGTTTAAGGCTGGTCTGTGGAAGGAATTTGTTAATAATCAAAGGGAACATTAAAATATTTAAGTACTTAACTGCATGAGAACCCTACTTAAAATTCACTCAATCCTCCAGATATTCGTGATACTGATTGGTACAGCAGGATGTAAAATAGGGGAGGAGAATAGAAATAAATAGATAGAGATAGAGGAAGAAGAAAAGGGTGATAAAATCAGAGATAAGGGAGGGATTAGAGAGGCATTTTGGATCGATTTCCGCCTTTACCTACTAGATTTTCACCCCAGTTTCCAGATAATGGATGAAATGAATATCAAGAGGTAGATAATTGTCTAATATATAGTTTCATTTTGACCTTGAAGAATTGTACACAATGCGCATGTGTGTGTGTATACAAAGATACATAGACAGACACGTACACAGACAGGTCGACGGATAGATGGATAGATAGATGGATAGATAGATTGATGGATAGATAGATAGATAGATAGATAGATAGATAGATACATACATACATACATACATACATACATACATACATACATACATACATACATACATACATACATACATGCAAACATAGATTCAATCTCTCTCAAGCGAAGGTGCGTATCCTAGGCTGTTGCACGCACGATAGTAAGAACGTGGTTTCGCTTCCCGACCAGGCGATGCATTGTGTTCACGAGTAAAACATTTATATGTGATGTGGCCTAGCGTGGCAGAACCATCTAAATAACGGCCCCGTTCAGAAGGCTGGGAAAGAAGATATCCTTTCGCGAAGAAAGAACACCGTATATTGAACATCTCAGAACCAAGTTGTAGTGTTTATGCCTTTTACTTGAGGTCTCAGATATGTACAAGTAGTATAATTTATACAAAATATTTGCATGTGAAGACCATGTTCATCTTCTGTGGAATCCAAGTCATAGTAGCTTAATGTTTGCTTGCAGTTGCTTGTCTCATGGTTGTGCTTTCCAAGGTGGAATTAGGAGCTGAGGAAGTCACGTCTTGCGTGCTGTGAGCCGCGGTGAAAAAGGAGGAGAGACAAGTCCCAGAATTCCAAAGTTAGACGCTACTCCGCGTAACGGCGAGCTATTGAGTCAATTACCGTCAGGGGACGTAAATGCGCCTATACCCCACCCCCACCCCCACCCGATTGCAAACGCTCGGACTAAATGAAGGTAGGCGAAATGGACGTGTGAGAGGGAAAGGGACAGAAAATGAAGTATGGTAATACAGTTGTATGAACAATGCAAAGTTATAAACATAGAAGAAACATGCAGAAAAAAAATATGTTCGTGAAGAGAACAAAATGTGTGATACACAGACAGACTTTTTCGTCTTCGACTGGCAAGTCTGAAAATAGGAACAGTTTTGCTGAAAAGAAAATGTGTTTATGGTGTATGTGCACATATGTTTGTAAGCAAGCGTGTGAAATGCACAATGTTGCTGAGAAGAGACAAATGCGTGCAGTGTGTGCACAACAAACATAAGAGTAGATTCACCGGAAGAGTTTATGACAAAACAAAGTTACGAAATATAAATTGTCTTGGACAGTTTCTTCGGCCAATGAACCGATCAGCCCGGGCGTGTCATGTAAGTTGAAGAAGAATGTGTTTGCAAAGTCCGTTTGGTAGTGAGTGGAGGAGGTGCTTGTGGTGGTGGAGATGTCTGTGAGAGTGGAAGTGTCTGTGGTATGATAGGTGTGTCTGCGAGAGGTATGAGAGGTGTGCATGCTTCAGAAAAAGCTCTTTTCACTCTGCTTTTTTACCGCTAATGTCCACAGTAAGCAATTTAGGCGTCCTCTTAAGAACCGGATAGGGACATGAGTAAGGTGGTGTGAGTGGTCCTTTGACGGAATCATTCCGTATGCATATATGAGTCTATGTGGAAATGTCCGGAGGGACTGCAGAATACACAGACTGGTTGCGTGGAAGCATTGTTGGTAGCTCAGCGAAGAATGACCTGAGTCTTGTAATGTATGATGCAGGATCCGCGTTTGGCATGTTGACAGGCGCCAACATTTGGCCAGGTAGCGCCAAAGTGGTGCCATACAAAAGTTTGGCAGTGGAGAAGCCTAGATCCTCCTTTACAGCTGATCGGCAATCCAGCAGGACAATGGGAAGAAATTCAGACCAGCGTTGAGGGTCGGGAGCGGTTTTAAGCTGCCGATGGAAACGTTCCACCATTCCGTTTGCAGCCAGGTGGTAACTCGTCGTGTGAATATACTGAACTCCGAGTAATCTCGAGAGTTCGCGGAACATGCAAGCTTCAAACTAGCGTCCACCAACGGTTGTAATACTGGAGTGTACTCCAAAGCGAGCGATCCAACTCAAAATGAGGAGTTTGGCAACTTATTCTGCAGAAATGTCAACCAGTGGAATGGCTTCAAGCCATCTAGAGAATCTGTTAATGCAGGTTAGGATATATGTGAATCCACAACTGACTGGCCAAGGAACCAGCAGATTGATGTGAATGTGTCAAAACCTGGTGTCCAGTGAGTTGAAATGTCCAAGAGATGCTCAAACGTGATAATACACCTTGGAGTGTTGGCACTGTAGACAGGCGCGTTACCAAGAAGTAATAATCCGACGCATATTCGGCCAGAAAAATCGAGCCGAGATAAGCTTTACTGTAGCTGCAATGCCTGGGTGTGACAGCGAATGCAGAGCGTCAAAAACAGGATGCTCAGGAACGAGGGGTCGGGGTGACCCGGTAGAAACATCGCAGAGTATGGTTCCTTTGGAACATGGAAGAGGCAAGTACTCCAAAGTTACACGCCACTCCACCTAGCGGCGAGCTATTGAGACAGTTACCGTCAGTGGAGGTAACAGTGCATACAAACACTTCATTTCACATTAATCTGCAATCACTTCGACATCGAACGTGTGACATCGCGCACTTGTACTGGCAACATCGATATGATGAAAAGCGCGAAATAATGTACAACCAAATATATGATCACTATAAGCAAATCGTCTGTGCAGAATGTTCAGCAAGAATTTACGGAACCCTCATCTGTCTTTTATAACGGGACAGTTCTCAATGTGTGTGTGTATGCATGTATGTTCATTTTCTCTAATTTTGGAGTAAATTTTGACCGGCTACCTACTTGGTAGTAAGGTTGTATTGCAAATTATTATAGTCCCAGAATTCATGACCATTTGTAGCATATACCGGTTGTGTTTTAACTTGGTGATTGTTTTAATTTTTAAATTCCACCAATATTCTTTTGACCAATCGGTCTCACACGTTTGTATGGCAGAATCGTTAAATTTGAATAATTTCGTCTGCTTATAGTTAGTCTAAGACGTCTAAGTCGCTAGATCGATTTGCAGAAGCAGGACCCGTCATACTATTAAACAGTTATTTTCACATGTTCGTTTCATGTGGTTTTTCAGAGCTGTTTATTTGTCCTCTGTATTAGTCATGTAGACGCGTCACAACTATAAATATACTAACTTATCATTAAGTGTTTGTTGTTGCTGTAGTTGTTGTTGTTGTTTTTGCTGTTGTTGTTGTTGTTAAGCAACAAGACGGGTAAGGGTGATTAGATGATGGTCTAGGGCTTTGGGGCGGAGACCCCAGACCTTGGAAAAGAAAACTTTGGTCGTCATGTTGTAGTCGAGGGCTCTTCGTTGACGCCCGACACCACTGAGAGGTGGCCCACGAAGTCGCTGGAAATGGAGATCTCCAGGTCCAAATTCTTGAACGGCTTAAGTGTTTGTTGAGCCCCTTGTGGTTTAATATGTTGCATTCAATACATATGCCTCTCTTAATTAATACTTCTGCCGAGTGCTTGGGAACATTTTCGTTCATTTCATTCAATTTCTTCCAAACGGAATTCGTTCAAATGTCACGTTCTGATTGCATGATAGTATATTACAATTACTACTGTTTCATTTGTTGAAGCTGGGTTTTGAAGTCTGATTTCAGGGCCAAATAGGTATTTTTAAGTGTTTGTTTGATGAAATTTTTCTGAAATGCTCAAAGCCTGTTCCGTATTCATCATACAGATGTAAAACAGAGGAATTTCAGTTACTCGTCTTAATACCACAGTATTTAAGATTTAAATGTTGATAAACGGTGGGGTTTAGAATGAAAACTTGAAGAAAATAGCAATTTCGAAGAATGTCAATCACGGATAGAAATTTCATCAATACATTTGTTCGTGCGTGTGCGTGGGTATGTGTATCTGTTTATGTGTGTATGTATGTGTGTATGTATGTGTGTACGTATGTATGCGCGTGTATCTGTGTATGCGTATCTGTTTGTTTTTGAGCGTGTGCGCGCGCGTATGTGTATGTGTGTGTGTGTATGCGTGTGTATATATTTATGTATTTTTCTTTTAAAATTACATTTTAAAAAAATTATCTCGTTGCACAGTCATTTTCAGGCATTTAAAATACACATGGTGAATTGGTTAAGTCCTCTTTGAATTCATGAGGTCCCACTGCGCAGCTACTTAGACAATTGATTTTTTACTATAGTTCCGAATCGATTGAAATCTTATGAATGGAATTGATAAGACCGAATCAGTGCCGAAAGTCATCGCATTGCATTACACCCAAGTGGAGGTCCGCCAAAAAGGCTACATCAGTAGTTCAAGAGCTCAATCCTGACACACACTATCACAGTTTAGAGTTACGTTAAACTGCTGCTATTGCGTGGAGGACATGGTGAATAAAAATAAGTACCAGTTAATCGACTTACCCCTCCCACGAAATTGCTGGCCTTGTGCCAAAAGTTGAAACCATTGTTGTTGTTGTTGTTGTTGTTAAGGCGGCGAGCTGGCAGAATCGTTAGCACGCCGGGCGAAATGCGTAGCCGTATTTCGTCTGCCGTAACGTTCTGAGTTCAAATTCCGCCGAGGTCGACTTTCCCTTTCATTATTTCGGGATCTATTAAATAAGTACCAGTTATGCACTGGGGTCGATATAATCGACTTCATTCGTTTGTCTGTCCTTGTTTGTCCTCTCTGTGTTTAATCCCTTGTGGGTAGTAACGAAACAGGTATTTCGTCTGCTGCTACGTTCTGAGTTCAAATTCCACAGAGGTCGACTTTGCCTTTCAACCTTTCGGGCTCGGACCAGTGAAACATTATGGTCGATGTAATCGACTAGTTCCCTCCCCCTAAATTTCAGGCCTTGTGCCTTTAGTTGAAAGGATTATTATTATTATTGTTAAGGTGGCGAGTTGAGCTGGCAAAATCGTTGGCAAGCCGGGCAAAATGCTTAACGGCATTTCGTCCGTTTTTACGTTTTGAGTTCAAATTCCGTTGAGGTCGACTTTACCTTTCATCCTTTAGAGGTTAATAAAATAAGTATCAGTTGGATACTGGAGTCAATGTAATTTACTATACTCCTCCCCCAAATTTCAGACGTTATGCCCCTTAGTAGAAATTATTAATATTATTATTATTATTATTATTGAGTGAGCGAGCAGAGCATGCCATCAAAGTGACACTGGGGTAAAATATACGAAGCCCAGTATACCCATCATGACTACCCGTCTGATAAGGGTACACCAGGCACATGCATCACAACCATATGTGCGCGACATGGTGATCTCATATCAAGATAAACAGCACATGACCTTGCAGGTGGAGCCCAGTTAGAATTTTCTTCAGATCGAGTAACCCATCCCGCTCAAAAAGTCCCTGAATAAGGGTTGTTTAAGGACGTTGAACGAAACACCCATGTTTCCAGAGAAAGCAAATCTGTGGTATTGAGCAGAATATTTGCTGTAGCCCATCTTTTATACCAAGACAAAACAATGTACATGATAACACTTCCAATCAGTTAAGATCAGAAGCCATGAGAGCCACTGCCTGGTACTGCATCTATCATTATTATTATCATTATTATTATTATTATTATTATTATTATTATGACGTTATGCCCCTTAGTAGAAATTATTATTATTATTATTATTATTACTATTATTATTATTATTATATTATTATTATTATTATTATTATTATTATTATTATTATTGACTGAGAGAGCAGTGCATGCCATCAAAGTGACACTGGGGTAAAATAGACGAAGCCCAGTATACCCATCATGACTGCCCGTCTGATAGGGGTACACTAGGCACATGCATCACAACCATATGTGCGCAACATGGTGATCTCATATCAAGATAAACAACACATGACCTTGCAGGTGGGGCCCAGTTAGAATTTTCTTCTGGTCGAGTAGCCCATCTCACTCAAAAGGTCCCTGAATAAAGGCTGTTTAAGGATATTGAACGAAACACCCATGTTTCCAGAGGTGAATTATTCAAACCCCAAAGAATCCCTCTCAACACATGGGTATGATGCTCCCCCACTACTTCTGCTCGTGATCAGAGATGCACATATCGTTAGCCACTAAGGGACGTGCTCAACTGGTTAAGGTCAAACAACTGACAAGCAAATCTGTGGTATTGAGCAGAATATTTGATGTAGCCCATCTTTTATACCAAGGCAAACAATGTAAATGATAACACTTCCAATAAGTTAAGATCAGAAACCGTGAGAGCCACTG
Source organism: Octopus sinensis (assembly GCF_006345805.1). Taxonomy (NCBI): domain Eukaryota; kingdom Metazoa; phylum Mollusca; class Cephalopoda; order Octopoda; family Octopodidae; genus Octopus; species Octopus sinensis. The sequence goes on along the minus strand of NC_043014.1, from coordinate 17,794,351 downwards.
CCTGGTACTGCATTAGGGCAATTATCATTATTATTATTATTATTATTATTATTATTATTATTATTATTATTATTATTATTATTATTGCAGGTGGAAAAAAGCAGAGGGGTTGCGGAGTCAGGCAAAGTAACTCATGTTTTGTCATCCGGGTCTTTACTTCCATATTTCCGCTGATGCAAAATTTACCATTCATCATTCCGAGATCTATAAAGTAGAGCAGCCTTTAAGTATAGAGTTTTGACGGTAGCGAATAGCCCCAATAACTACAAAACTACTGCCTTTGAGTCTAAAATTGAAGTAATTATTATTAGAAGACAGAATCGCTAGCGCCCAGACAAAATGCTTAACGGTATTTCGTCTGCCGCTACGTTCTGAGTTTAAATTCCGCCGAGGTCGACTTTGCCTTTCATCCTTTCTGGGTCGATTAAATCAGTACCAGTTACGCACTGGGGTCGATATAATCGACTTCATCCGTTTGTCTGTCCTTGTTTGTCCTCTCTGTGTTTATCCCCTTGTGGGTAATAAAGAAATAGGTATTTCGTCCGTCTTTATTTTCTTGAGTTCAAGTTCCGCTCAGATTGACTTTGCCTTTTACCCTCCCAGCAAAGTGTCTGCTTTATTATTTAGTGGCATTTGGCTACGGCACTTTTCCTTTCTCTTTCGTTCTCTGGCAATAAAATGAAGTACCTTTCACGTACTCGATGATATTAGCGAATACAATCATCCACTCCGACAAAATGTGGGATCTTGTGCCTAAGCTACATAAACCTTACTACTACTACTACTAATAATAATAATAATAATAATAATAATAATAATAATAATAATATAATAATAATAAATGCCATGATGCAGCACCAGGCAGTGGCTCTCGTGGTTTCTGATCTTAACTGACTGGAAGTGTTATCGTGTATATTGTTTTGTCTTGGTATAAAAGATGGGCTACAGCAAATATTCTGCTCAATACCACAGACTTGCTTGTCAGTTATTTGACCTTAACTAGTTGAGCATGTCACTTAGTGGTTGACGATATGTGCGTCTCTGATCACGAGCAGAAGTAGTGGGGGAGCATCATAGCTATGTGTTGAAAGGAATTCTTAAAGGTTTGGATAATTCAACTTTGGAAACATGAGTGGTTCGTTCAACATCTTTAAACAATCCTTATTCAGGGACCTTTTGAGTGGGATGGGCTACTCGACCAGAAGAAAATTCTAACTGGACACCACCTGCAAGGTCATGTGTTGTTTATCTTGATATGAGATCACCATGTCGAGCACATATGGTTGTGATGCATGTGCCTGGTGTACCCTTATCAGATGGGTAGTCATGATGGGTATACTGGGCTTCGTTTATTTTACCCCAGTGTCACTTTGATGGCATGCACTGCTCTCTCAGTCAATAATAATAATAATAATAATAATAATAATAATATAATAATAATAATAATATACAAGTGGTATAATCCCCACCCTGAGGCTGTAACTGAAGGAGAAAATGTAACGATTCTGTGGGACTTACCAGTACATACAGACCGAACCATCAAGGCCAATAAACCAGATATTGTTGTGAAAGACCAAAACAATAAAGTTTGCTTATTGATCGACATGAGCATCCCCTGTGATCATAATATCTCAGCGAAAGAGTTTGACAAGCTCAGAAAATATATAAACCTACTCATTGAAATTGAGAAAATGTGACATCTCAAGGCGGTTACAATACCAGTGATCGTAGGAGCACTAGGAATGATCAAGAAGGGAACCGAAAATTATATGAGAATGATCCCTGGCTTACCATCCCTGCAAGAAGTGCAAAAGATTGTCTTAACTGGTACATCACACGTATTGAGAAGAGCATTGTCGATGTGAGAATTATTACTACCCATGTATTTTAATTTAACTTAAAAAATAAAAAATGAACGAACTATTGAGTTTAGTTTAATGGCCTACCAATGTATACTATGAGTTTCTTTGCCCTAGGAGTCGGGAAGACACTCGGCAAGAAATGGAAGCAAATTTGAAAGAAGAAAAAAAAAGTAATAATAATAATAATAATAAATAGGTATGACAGAAAGGACACAGGCACCGAACAAAATGCTTTGCGATACTTTACTAAAATAGGAAGTCCTGTGCTAAATACGATGAAAGTATCATATATTTGAACTCCATACTAAAATTTACATCCCGGATTACGACAGGAATGCGTGTTTACTTTGGTTTAAAAAAGACAAAAATAACAACGAAACCCCTAAAATACGAATATAAGCCCCTAAAAATACGAATATAAAAACTGATTACACGCTTTGGTGGTTGTCAAGTTTTAATTATTGCTTATAATTTCACACTTATAACTTTTCAACTGATTTATGAACTCTTTATTAACTGCTTTGTGTGTAAGTGTGTAAGTACACACACACACACACACACACACACAAACACACACACATAAACACGCACAAATCAAATATCAAATAATTTATGTATATATCTATACATCATTTAATATATATATTTACACTTTATATATAATGCTTTAATATTTTTATACTATATGCATTATATATATATATGTATATATATACATACATAAATTATAGACACCAGCATCGGTTGTCAAGCGATGTTGGGGGACAAACATATATATATATATATATATATATATATATAGGCGTAGGAGTGGCTGTGTGGTAAGTAGCTTGCTTGCTTACCAACCACATGGTCCCGGGTTTAGTCTCACTGCGTGGCAGCTTGGGCAAGTGTCTTCTACTATAGCCTCGGGCGGACCAAAGCCTTCTGAGTGGATTTAGTAGATGGAAACTGAAAGAAGTCCGTCGTATATATATATGTGTGTGTGTGTTTGTCCCCCCAATATCGCTTGACAACCGATGCTGGTGTGTTTACGTCCCCGTAACTTAGCGATTCGACAATAGAAACCGATAAAATAAGTACTAGGCTAACAAAGAATAAATCCTGGTGTCAATTTGTTCGACTAAAGGCGGTGATCCAGCATGGCCGCAGTCAAATGACTGAAACAAGTAAAATAATACATAGATATATATATATATATATATATATATATATATATATATATATATATATATATATATATATATATATATATATACATATATATAAACATACACACGCACACACTCACATAAAATGCATATGTATTTATAAACAATATATTAGAGAATTATATATCTATAATATACATAATTTATTATGTATGTATGTATGTATGTATGTATGTATGTATGTTGAAAAAGTTTTCTCAACTTAAAATTTATCAACTATATTTAAAAATCACTTAAAAGAGAAGGGAAAAATTTTTTGTGTAAACACTTTCACTACCTTAAGTTTTTGAAACATGTGTCGTGTATCTTTTAAAAAGTAATTTTTTTTCTTTTCTTTCCTTTGCCGTTGCTTGCTTACTTCCAATTTTCTTTTTATTGTCACTGGACGATGGGGTTCGAATCGAAATGGAAGCGATTCCATTTGACATTTCCAGTGCTACGGCTTATGACATCCAAGGAATAGAAACCTTCCTGGCCTGATAATGCTGCTATTGTTATTGAAGTTTCTTTTTTTAAACGTTTTCAGAGCAGAAAGCTCTTATATCACCTTTAGTGCCACTTGTATAGCAGCTAGGCTCTCTACCCTAAACGAACATTTCTAACGCCTTTCTTTCGGCACCCACTACAAGTGACACAACACTAGAATCGTTTTGTTGTCTGCTTACGTCATGAGAGCTTTTATGTCCTCCGTGATCCCGCCTATCACATGGGGCTAAATGTCTCACGCCACCGCTGACCACCTGCAAATATTGTGCAGCTATGGCGGCCGAGAACCAAGGTCAATGCCTGCGTCAGTGTCTGTCAAACATCAAATACTGGGATATTAATTAAAAAACCGACGTATGATGCTTTGATTGTGTATATCGGTTCATCCCACACTTAGTTTTAAAACAACACATATTATGCCATATATCCTCTCTCGACCGATGTAAGTCTAGTTCCAGCTGTCTTTGGCAGGTCCCATG
>NC_043014.1:17745313-17775313 GCF_006345805.1 Octopus sinensis | reverse complement strand
CCCCATAAGATTTCAGATATTGCGCCTATATTGGAAAATGCGGCGGCTAACAGAATCGTTTACGCGTCGAACAATTCTCAGTGTCATTTCTTCCTACTCTTCATATTCAAATACCGCCGAAGTCCATATTGCCATTCATTTTCGGAGTCAATAAAAGTTGTACCAGTTATGTACTGGAGTCGACATAACTGACTCAACCCTCTCTTTCTCAAATTTGAATTCATAATAATTACTTAGGTGGCGAGCTGACAAAATAATTAGAATGTCAGACAAAACCATCGACGACGTTTCATCCGATTCTTCTCGTTCTGAATTCAAATTCCACGAATGTTGACTTCGCCTTTCGTTTTTTCAAGGCCGATAAATTAAGAACCATTGGAATACTGGGGTCAGTTTCATCGACGCACTCCGAAAACTGTTGAAGCCATTATTAACATTTCAACAGACTTCTTGTTATTGTCCACTTTCACTAGAAGACTGAATTGTATGTATGTGTATACTGTGGGTATGTACATTATTTTGTTTTGGGTATATTTTAGTGTTACTAGAACTATACACACACACACACATACATACATACATACATACATACATACATACATACATACATACATATATATATATATTTATACATATATATATATATATATATATATATATATATATATATATATATATATACACATGCACATATATATATAAACACACACATACATACATATATATATATGCGCGTGTGTGTGTGTCCGTATGTATGAGTGTATATGTAAGCATGCCTGCATGTTTGTATGTATGTGTGCATGTATGTATGTAGTATGTATGTATGTATGTATGTATGTATGTATGTATGTATGTATATGCCTGCCTCTCCTTTTATCATTCCCAAGGCATCTTTTGTTGTTTGGGATTGTTCCAGTTTGCAATCCCCACATTCTGGATATTTCTATTTCCAGGACTTTATATTTGGATAGTTTTTCCATTATATTATTATTAATAAAGATATTCATATTACTGTTGTTGTTGCTGGTGTTGTTTATATTATTATCCTTATTTTCATTATCATCTTTCAATTCTGTTTCCATTTCTTGCCGAGTGTCTTCCTGACTCCTAAGGCAGAGAAACGCACTGTATGCATCGGTAGGGCATTAAAATAAACACCCCAGATTGTTCATTTACAAAGTCATATGATGGAAAACAGGGGGAAGAATGACAGAGAGAAAAAGGAAAAAAATGTAAACAAAAAAAATAAAGGGAAAAAAGGAAAGAAAGTTCACAGCGATAATGTTCTTCTCAAACGTGTGACGTACCAGTTAAGACAATCTTCTGCACTTTCTGCATGGATGGTAAGCTAGGGATCATTCTTAAATAATTTTCAGCTTCTTTTTTTATCATTCCAAGTGCTCCTACAATCCCAGGTATTGTAACCATCTTGAGATGCCACATCTTTTCGATTTCGATTAGCAAATCTTTATATTTTCTGAGTTTATCAAATTCTTTTGCCGAGATATTATGGTCACAGGGTATGCTCATGTCAATCAATAAACAGACTTTATTGTTTTGATCTTTCATAACAATATCTAGTTTATTTGTTTTGATGGTCAGGTCTACAGGAAAGTCCCAAAGAATGGTTACATTTTCTCCCTTAGTTACAACCTCAGGGTGGTACTTGTACCATTTGTCACCAGTTTAGATTTTATAATACCGACACAATATCCAATGTACATATTGGCCAACTCTGCCATGCCTTGATTTGTACTCTACATGTGCTAAAACCTTATGCCCAGAGATTAAGCGATCTACTGTTTCAATTCCATCGTTGCAGTATCAGCACTTTGGGTCTGCTCCCTTTTTTGATCACATTGGCTTGATAGTTCCGGGTCAATAAGCTCTGATCTTGAGCAGTCAAGATAAAGCTTTCACTTTCTGCCTTTAGCCCTGAGCTCCATAACCACTGGTGGGTGCGCTTCTGGGCTACATCAGCTTGTTTCCTACAGGTCACATATTTGCCATGCAGAGGTTTTTGTTCCCACGTATCAGCCAATTGTTCGGACACATTTTGCTTTCCTACTGATTTTACCTTCTTTGCAACTACAGTTGCTGCACTTCCATCATGCTGTTCAACCTGAGTATTATGCGTGAACTCACTAGCAAATTTTTTGCTCTCCTTCATAAAAGAATGAATCTTCTTACGTCTCTCATGGTTTTCAACGAGATATAAAAATATGTCCAGAGCCTTCAATTTTTTGCCATTTACGAAAATTTTTCAGTTGACGTTATTGCCAATATTACCATTTAATTCTCTAAGCTTATTGTGAGACCAAAAACAATACGTGCAGCTGAGAATCAGGCCATTGTGAGCTGCATGTTATTTTCAGTAGGAGCAACAAAATCAGCATTATCTATAAAAGCAGTTCTTTAACCAAAGTTTTAAATGTCTAAATCTTGCAGCTGAATCAACCCTTATTCTGTTATTCTAAATTGCAGATGGATATCAATTTTATGAACACATTTTATCGAAGAAAAGCTTAAGTAAGAAATGCAGTAAAATTACAGAGAACAAAGCAGGAACTAGGACATCGCCCAATTTAACTCGATTTTCTACCACAATATCATTAGAGAGTAACCATTTGAGTGTGACTTGTGCTTTCCTGTCACAATGTAGTCCTTTAAATATGTTTACAAAATTGATGAATAGCCCAATTATCCGAAAATTACATAGATTGCGTCTCTGTTAAAAGTACCAAGGTTTTTCATTAAGTTAAAAAACAAAAAAGGCGGATATAGATAAAGTTTAACTATGGTGTTGACAAACTTTTTATCTGTATTAGGTTTCATGCTCAACGAAAATGGAGTATTAAACCATACAACATTGCTTTTCTTATTCTTATTAGAACATTCTAATTGCCTAGATAGAAATTATTGTTACCGAGATAACATCCAAAGACTGCTTTTGGGGCTGAAAGATTAAAATAATAGCAAAGTAGTCAAGTTAACAATTACGTTCTAATATACATGCATTATAAATATATATATTCATTATATATACATTTTACTTGTTTTCCTTAGTTTAGTTTTTCTTACGTGTGTGTGTATTTATTCTATGTATTTATTTATAGCAAATATTTAATGTCCTTATGTCCCTGTATAAACATCTTGCTTCATCCCTTCTCTCTTGTTTATGTAATTGTATTTGTATAACTCCATACGCTCTAGAAACTGTTTTCGTAACATGCTGTTGTAGGTATGTATATATGTTGTGCTTATATTGGGTCATCCCATAAATGATGCGGTTTTTTTCAATTGCATGAACTAAAAGTCAGTGAGGGACAGGATAAAGTACCTGCATCAACTTGCTATAAAAGCAGGTAGTAATTTTACCTGGGCCTTATTCTTAGTTCAAGTTTAGAAAAGTGCAGTTCGATTTTAACAACTATTTTTTTCAAAGCTATAATAGAAGTGACAAAGGAGCATATTCGGCATATTTTACTTTATGAGTTCAATAAAGGCAACAACGCAACGGAAAATGCGAGAAATATTAACGTAGTGTATAGCGATCGAACAATAAGCGTAAATCAGTGTTGACGGTGGTTTCAAAAATTCTGAGCCGGAAACTTAAGCCTCGAAGACGAGCCTCGTCCTGGAAGATCTGTAGAGCTCGACGAGGACGTACTGCAAACCCTGATAGAACAAAATCCCATCGTAACTATTGAGGAACTAGCAGAGAAGCTTGGATTTGGTCTTTCAACACGGACACCTGGAAATTGAGTCAAAGGGTTCCTCACAAACTTTTCGTGTCTAATCGCACTCAGAGAATGAACGTGTGCTCTTCTTTGCTGTCACGCTTCACTAATGAACCTTTTTTGGACCGAACAGAGACTGGTAACGAGAAATGGGTTCTCTATAAAATTGTGAAGCGTCAAAGACAGTGGGTAGGGAAAGGAGAAACACCGGCAACCCAGGCTAAAGAAGGTCTTCACTCACGTAAGATGCTGTTATCTGTTTGGTGGGATATGAAAGGTTTAGTCCACTTTGAATATTTAAACCCAAACCAAACGATAACACTGGAGATCTACAGTGAGCAGCTTGAGCGGCTTAAGTCAACATTAGATGAAAATCGACCAATTTTGGTTTGAAGACGAAAGGTATACTGCCATCAGGATAATGCTCGGTTACATACAACGAGGATCACATTCCAAAGGCTGGATCAGTCTGAATGGGAAACGATTCCCCACCCACCATATTTCCCGGACATTGCCCCATCTGATTATCATTTATTCTGCAGTCTTCAAAATCATTTGGACGGAAAAAATATGAATTCTGTAGACGAGGTCAGAACAGTACTGGAGAATACTTTTTGTCACGGACAAGTGAATTTTGAAAGAGGGACCTTGCAAGTTTACCAGATAGATGGAAGAGCATATTTTAGATTTAAATGGAACTTTATCTTAATTTTGAAAAATAAAAGAAGTATTTTTTATTTATGGGATGACCCAGTATATGTAGTTATGTAAACATGTATGCATGTGTGTATATGATTATATACATGCATACATTTTATATACTAGCAGAAAGGCTGCCCTCCGCTTAGTAAATATTTCTTTCATTATTTTATCACAGTCATAATCTCTTTTTTTAAGCAAACACCACGGTAGTCCAACAACAGAGGAAGAAGCAGTTTGTCAAGTTTTACCTTCCCCTCAAATCAACATAGAGATTTCAATTCAGCAGCCCATCTGTAAAATTTGCAATGTGCGTGAGATAGAGAGTGGGAGGAGAGAGAACTTTGCAAACAATGAATGAAATAAACATGAAATGAAAATATCGTATAAATAAAAGGGCATTACTACAGATGTACACACCCCCAATTTTGTTGCCTCATGACATCCAGAAAAATGGATACCTTTTAACATAATTTTCGACAAATACTGCTTAGATGTTGTGGCTTCAGAGTATATAGGGATTTATGGGAAGAATGGACTTACTCGAGGAATGAGCTGCGTCTGTAGATTGGAGAATAACATTTGGGAGAGGGCTTGTACTCTTAGTGGTCAGGGTGATCCTGGATCTGTGAGTTTCCTCAGATGGCCCTGGCTGGAGGTTCTCCTATATCATGAAGACCTTCACAAGTGCACCGATCTTTTTCAGCCATGTGGTAGGTGAGTGCTGATACTTCCAAGTGTATCAATTACTATTGGTATCATGTCTTCTTTCTTCATCGACCACAACCTTCGTATTTCCCACGTCAAATTGTCATAGTTGTTTATTTTTCTTCTTCGTTCACATTGATCCTGTTGTCACCGGGGCATGCTATGTCAATTATCATGAATGTTTTTTTATTTTTTATTCACCACAACAATGTCCGGTTTTCAATCTCTAGTCGGGTTATCGCACTGGATTATTGCATCCCACAAGATTTTGTAATTATTCTGGAGTTTTCTCATACCACGTTTTTGCTCTTTGTAGGCCGTGATTTCTACAGAGTTCCCAATAGATCATTCTTACCACATTGTCATGGCACCTTTTGTATTCGCGTTGTGCCAATCTCGGTCATTCGCTAAAGATGTGCCATACATTCTGTTTTGTCGTTATCGGTAGTGTTGTCTATTCTGCATTTCATATAGTTGGTCTTTAATGCTTGTTCCTGAGCTGCGCATATGAGTTACACAATTTTCAATTTTGATTACTTATACCACACTAGGCTGTTTTCTTCTGCTTCGATACTGTCCTGGCAACTGATCAAACCTCTCCGACTCTCTCTTCTGGACAAGTACTGCCTATCAGTGTCACTCTTAATGTGGAAGGCTCCGTGTACTATCAACATTTTTCTGGTCTTGGTATCCATTTTCGTCATTTCTTTCTTTTGCTATTTTATAATTCCTGCTCCATATCGAAGTGATGCTATCGCACACTTATTAACTGCTTGGATTTTATTCAATCAACTCAGTTTTGAGCGCAACACCAACCTCAGTTTTCGGAAATACTCCATCCTCAGTAACTCGTTCATTTCCTTTCCCATTATTTCGTTGAATTCTTGTTTCAATTTGTTTAATCAAGTCTCTAATCGGTAATTTTATCCCTGCTAGGGGCTGCAGTTTGCCTCTTTTTATGTAGATTATTCCGCAATTCTTGAGTCCAAATTCTATTCTAATATCAGTACTAAAAGAGTGGACTATGTTCACCAAGGAACTCGTATTTCATCTTGCCATGCAGTTTCAAATCATCCATGAAGAGGAAGTGGTTGATTATTTGAGATTTTTCCTTTAGTTCATACTCCAGGCTCATTTTCCTAACTACCAAGGTCAGAGGTATCATGCAGAAAACAAAAAGCTGTGCGAAGGAGGCAAACCTTTTGTCACAGTTTTACTGGGCACTCTATTCCAGTTTCCTTTATATTCTTCTTGATGCTTTCTGATACTGTTTCCAAGTAACCAACAATAATTGGCACTATCTTTACTTTCTTCATTTTCCATAGCCCGGCTTTTTTGTACTAAAGAGGGTTGTATCTATCTTTTCGCCTTCCTTCTTGACTATTCGTGGGTCAAAGGGGCATGCAACATCCACTATATAACATATGTGGTGCACCTTGACCACCACCACTAGATCCGGGCTGTTATGCTCTAGCAACTGATCTGTTTAGATTGAGAAATCTCAGAGGATTTTGCTAGTGTCCGACTCCGCCACTCTCTGCGGTTTGTGTTCATACCACGTCTTGCCTCTTTCTCGCTCCCTCTTTTCGCACACTTTCCAGTGTAGCACTTTCGCTATCTGGTCGTGTCGCGACAACTTTTAGTGGTTTGGGGCAAGTTTAAAGCATTTGTTCGTGATATGGGCAATTGCAGATACGGCACAGTGGAGAAACTTTCTCATTCCTAAGGTTGACCCTCCAGTTCGTAGCCAAAGCTTGGTCCTGCGCTGCTCTCGATCTCTTTTTTAGGGTTCCTTTCATCAGCCAATCCCACCTATTTTCCAGTAACTTCTGGCTACATGGAATTGATTGTGGAAGTTGCTGGAAAAAAAAAGTGGGATTGGCTGATGAAAGGAACCCTAAAAAAGAAATAGAGACCGAGAGCACTATACTGGCAGCGCAGGACCAAGCTTTGGCCAGGAACTGGAGGGTCAACCTGAGGAATGAGCAATTATTATTATTGTTGTTGCTGTTGTTGCTGGTTTTGTTGTTGTTTGTTGTTGTTGTTGTTGTTGTTGTTGTTGTTGTTGTTGTTTGTTGTTGTTGTTGTTACCATTCTGTTTTATTTTTCAGATTTGATGCATTATCAAATATATTCACCGTTTATGAAGGTGGGGACCGCTTTGGAGATTTGGATGCTAATTTTATCAGGTTTCTGTGATTATCGTTATTGCTGCGGTTTTCTTTTGCTGAAACCCCAGGTCAGATCTCATACTGCAGACTTAAGTTCAAAGACGTTCCACTAGTGACCAGTCAGTCTTTGCTTTCAAACATAGCTACATTAATACATCCTTTCTTGGAGTGTAGTTTACGGGAGATTTGGTCGCTATTTCTAGCCGGTCAACAACCACCGTAAGCTCTTTCGTTGAGTCAGTTTTGAATGGCACGAGCTCGCCTGTTTATTATAAACATTTTCCTTTCCTTTTTACCAAAGTATAATGTTATATTCTGTAGGGTGGACTTTTACTGCTTCAAACTTTCAAGCAAACATAATCCAGATGACATTTAGACTAAACCGGAAAGCGAATCGTCTAAGACTTCCTGTGTTTTAAAGTCATGTTTTAGACATGGAAAATGTCGAAATGTTGAAGGAACCACCGAGTCATTATTATTTTTAATTAGGTGAGGGCGGTGAATGGCACAATCGGTAACTCGCTGGTAACACATGCCTTGGATTTTGTTTTAATTTTTCGATGTATTTATTTAAATAGAAGTGGGATCAACTTTGCTTCCCATCCTTTCCGAGTTTTGTAAAAAGTTTCAGGTAATAGGCTAATACTATTCACCCTAAATTCGTGAGACTGCAGTTAATATTGGGATGTCAGATAAATCAGTTCGTTTCTTTCCCGCTTATGCTAAACCTTTTCAATATTATTTGATTTGAGGCGAAAAATATATGTATCATAGTGTTTTAGAGATCTTTTCTTCAGTTTTTTCTTTTTTCTTTTTTATTTTTTGTAATTCTTCCTCTGCAACTTTTGATTATAGATTTTGAACCTTGGATAAATTTTACCTCTTTTTAGACATATGGCGATTAAATGTCAAGTTACGGGTAGGAATAGAGAACTAGATTATGTGACATCTTAATATTAGCGAAATCAAAGCGTCGAGCTGACAGAAACGTTAGCACGCCGGGCGAAATGCCTAGCAGTATTTCGTCTGTCATTACGTTCTGAATTCAAATTCCACCGAGGTCGATTTTACCTTTCGGAGTCGATAAATTAAGTACCAGTTGCGTACTGGGGTCGATCTAATTGACGGCCCTTCCCCCAAAATTTCTGGCTTTGTACCTAGAGTAGAAAAGAATATCAGAGAAATCAACAGGGCAGCAAGCTGGCAGAATCGTTATCACACTGGGCAAAATGTTTAGCGACATTTCGTCCGTCTTTACATCCTGAGTTCAAATTCCGCTGAGGTCATTGACGATCTAATTGACGGCCCTTCCCCCAAAATTTCTGGCTTTGTGCCTAGAGTAGAAAAGAATATCAGAGGGGTGCAAATATAAGGGAGAATATAAGGGAGTGCAAAGACGGAAAAGAAGAGGACCTACAAATTTAAAAGATGTCGATTGACAGAATGCTTAACGGATTGAATATCATAGTCCAGGGGAACATAAGACGATGGTAATGACATGGGACGCGAGTATGCAAGATCAACTTTACCTTTCATTTTTTGGGGGTCGATAAAATAAGTACCATTTGAGCTCTGGAGTCAATGTAATTGACTTAACCCACCTCCCTCCCGGTACTTGCTGAGCTTGTGTCAGAATTTGAAGCCCGTATTAGAGAACTCAATATTGTATTGATAATCTGAAAGCGACAGCACAACAGAATTGATAAAGGCGACGAGCTGGCAGAAACGTTAGCACGCCGGGCGAAATGCTTAGCGGTATTTCGTCTGCCGCTACGTTCTGAGTTCAAACTCCGCCGAGGTCGACTTTGCCTTTCATCCTTTCGGGGTCGATTAAATAAGTACCAGTTACACACTGGGGCCGATATAATCGACTTAATCCGTTTGTCTGTCCTTCTTTGTCCTCTCTGTGTTTAGCCCCTTGTGGGTAGTAAAGAAATAGGTATTTTGTCTGTCTTTATGTTCTGAGTTCAAATTCCGCCGAGGTCGACTTTGCTTTTCAGCCTTTCGAGAGCAATAAAATAAGTACCAATTGGGCACTGGGATCGATGTAATCGTCTTACACCTCCCCTGAAGCTGCTGGCCCTGTGCCATAACTTGAAACCAATATTATGTATTTTTCTTAATATGACTTTGTTCTAAACGATGCTTGGGACTACTACAGCTTAAGGGAGTGCAAAGACGGAAAAGAAGAGGACCTACAAATTTAAAAGATGTCGATTGACAGAATGCTTAACGGATTGAATATCATAGTCCAGGGGAACATAAGACGATGGTAATGACATGGGACGCGAGTATGCAAGATCAATGGTGAAATTCCTATACAGAAGATCGCTTAGTTTCTCCACCATTAAACACTGGTTTAAAATTTTGACAAAAGGCCAGTAATTTAGAGGAAGGCGGTAAGTCGATTACAACGACCCCAGTGCTTAACTGGTACTTATTTTATCGACCCCAGTGCACGACTGGTACTTATTTTATCGATGGAACACGGCGCCGACCTAAGCGGAATTTGAGCTCAGAACGTTAAAGACGGACGAAATGTCGTTAATCATTTTTGCCCTGCTTGAATCTCCAATAGGAAATATAACAAACAATTCCACGAAATAAAACTAAATCGAATCAACAATGAGCATACTAAAAACAGAAATGCTTAAAATATTTAACAATCATCCATACATACATGCATAGATACATATATACACATTTATATACATATGCACGTACGTACGTACATACATACATACATACATACATACATACAGATAGATAGATATTGATTGATTGATTCTAGTTTCAGCTCACGAGCTGTGGCCATGCTGGGGCACCGCCATTTATGTATATATGTATATATGTATATATGTATATATGTATATATGTATATATGTAAATAAATACATACACACTATCTAAGAAATAAAATTTTAAATATGTAACCTTCGTTTTATTACAACAAAAAAAAACTGAAAAGATCCTACCCCTTAGAGCTTAAAATGATAACAAATTCTTAACATAGGATTTAACCCAAATGCTTTGAATTAGCCATTATTAAGGTGCCAGAATCGAAACATATGTAGGCTTTTAAAATTTTCTATTGTGTTTTTTAGAAATTTATTTGCATTTAAATCTTAACAACAAACAATTATACAAATAAATTAACGAAACATACTCAACTCTCCAGTTTCATACCTTATTAATTTTACCTACAATAAATAATCCATAAGACATCGGGGGGGGGGGATTTCCTTCTAATGTGATGGAGATTAAACCAGTGAAGTTCTGGATTTATTAATCCCTAATGAGGATATGACATCCCTGACTTGACTATATGTATGTATGCAGGAGTGGCTGTGTGGTAAGTAGCTTGCTAACCAACCACATGGTTCCGGGTTCAGTCCCACTGCGTGGCATCTTGGGCAGGTATCTTCTGCTATAGCCCCGGGCCGACCAAAGCCTTGTGAGTGGATTTGGTAGACGGAAACTGAAAGAAGCCTATCGTAAATATGTATATATATATATATATATATATATAATATATATATATATATATATAATATATATATATATATATATATGTGTGTGTCTGTGTGTGTATGTGTGTGTATTTGTCCCCCTAGCATTGACAACCGATGCTGGTGTGTTTATGTCCCCGTCATTTAGCGGTTCGGCAAAAGTGAGCGATAGAATAAGTACTGGGCTTACAAAGAATAAGTCCCGGGGTTGATTTGCTCGACTAAAGGTGGTGCTCTAGTATGGCCGCAGTCAAATGACTGAAACAAGTAAAAGAGTAAAAGAGTAAGAGTACATGTATATATATATATATATATATTATATATATATATATATATAATATATATATATATATATATAATATATATATATATATATATATGTATGTATATATATATGAATATATATATTTGAAAATATGTGGAAAACATAATAAGTGGAAGAGAAATGCCTTCGTTTCACATAGTTAATATATATATATATATAATATATATATATATATATATATATATATATATATATATATATATATATATATATGTGCATATATATATATGTGTATATATATATATATATATATATTATATATATATATATATATATATATATATATTTAAAAAAGGAGATGTGGAACATGAGTTGTGATATATAAAAAAGGAAATGAAGAAAATGCTGACAAAATAATTTAAGTAATTTAAGTAATTTAATTAGGTGAAAGTTCTTTTTACCGGTTGCGCATTTGTTATGCTTATCAAAAGATATTTTTAAAAAGAGATAGAGTTCCTTTCTGATAGATTTTTTCCTCTTATCTGACTTTATGTTGGGTTTGCTGTCTCTTATATGTGAAAAAAGAGGCTCCAGAGTTGTTTAAAATTTGCTTGGTTTCGCGCCTAAAATTTCTTGTGGACAATGGTCAATACAATTTTGATTGGTCATTATGAAGGGGTCATGTGAATGTTTGAATGGAAGTTGGTGTTGGGGTAAGAAAAAAGGCTCCAGAGAAGTTAAAATTTGGCTAGTGTCGCGCCTAAAATTTCTTATTGGTCATAATAAAGAGGTCACGTGGATGTGGTCATAATAGAGAGGTCACGTGAATGTTTAGAATTTTCGAAAATAGCGTTGTTGAAAATTCTTATTGTTCAGGCTGGTCAGTAGACGTCATGTGGATATTTTGAATAGCTTTTTAGCGCGTAGTTAGGGAGTGTATTTTCCGCTTGACTGAATTTGAGCTGAATAAGTAAGTTCGTTTAGGACAGGAAGAGCTATATGTATGTATGTGTGTGCGTGTGTGTGTGTGTGTGCGCGTGTGTGTGTGTGTGTGTGTGTGTGTTTATATGTATGTTGGGTTGCGCGCGCGTGTATATATGTGTGCGTGTGTGGGTACAATTTTCAATATTTATAGTTTTGCTGGCCTTGTGCCTGTATCGGGAAGCAACGTGTTTGTGTGAAGTCAATATTTACAGTCATTTCCAAAAAATAGTGTTGGATATTTTGCACCCGTATCCAATTATGTGTATGTGTGGAACCATATATTTGCGTGTGTCATGGTGTTAATATCTGGGTAAAAGTGTGTGTAGGGTGTGTGCAGGTGTAAGTGTGTTTGTTGTGGGTTCGTGTTAGGGGGATGTGTTTAGAAGTGGTCTGTATTTATTAATAAGGTGGGATTCCATGGTTATTCGCTGGGTATGAGTGGCATTGTCTTTAAATTTGTAGAGGGGAAAGATTCTAAAATTGGGATGAAGTTGTGCGGCACAGGTATCAATATGTGCACTAAGAGTCAAAACAATCGATGAAGAGATCCTCCTCGTAATAAATAACAAAACCAAAAGCCTACACATAGAGAAGATATCCAAGTTATGGAAAGATGACTGCAACAAAGAGGAACTAAAATCCCTACAACGCTGGGAAAAAAGTGCCGCCTGGTTCCTAAACTATGAATCGACTTTCAAAACGGATTACTCTTCCAATAACCCGTTCATAAAAATGGGAAAACCAGGAACCCAACCACACAACTACTCCGCCAACCCTCCAACCTCGAACAAAAGAAGGATACAGCATATTGACGATGTACCTTCTTACCCCACGTCCATAAGGAGGAACAAGAACCCTGGAAACCCTCACCACCAGAATTACATTATCGAATTTCCCCCTTCAAGGAGACACTATACACAACAACTCAACAACTACTCGAATACCTTATTAACAAATAAAAGAGGATCCCACTACCAGGATAGACACAACAACATCCACACCACGAGGGGACAACAAGGTAATTTTCACTTTCTCAACTCTCACAATACACAACAAGCCCATACCACTCGATACAAGCACCCACGTAGGCCACTCATATCACCACAATCCATCACGACACAAAGAAACACACACCAACACCCGCAATACAGGAACACCCCATTCTATCCACAACCACGAACCCGAACCATATTTCACAACAAGGAATATAAAAAACACACAGGACCTCTTAACACCAACAGACAACCCCTCTACCCCAACCATTTTTTAGACACAGCACACAGATACAGGCAAAGAAAATAACACAGGACAGGGAAGAGAAACAGAAACTAATTAAAGTCATCAATTTAACCAATACAGAACCCAACCCCAACCTTCTCAACTTACTCTCCAAAGGTCTGAAATTCACACCAACCCCACCCCACGTCCAAACTACTACGAAATGAAGGAAGACATTACAGAAATTTGTAGAAAATTGCGACTTAGTGAGGAACTATTCAACCAGCACAATGAGGATGAGTCACTAGCTAAAAATAAAAGCAACTACACCCCACCAAAAGGTAGAAATAAAATCCTAGACGAATTCTGTGAGCACATTACAAACTTCCCCTACCAACACTTACACAAACCAAAACCCAAACCAAACCTCAACAAGAAAGAGTGGGAAGAATTAAACAAATTAAAAAATGAAAGATCTATCACCATTAAAGTGGCCGATAAAGGAAGTGCAGTAGTCTTAATGGAGACAGAATACTATATTAACTTAGCACTCTCCACCTTGGAAAATGGAACATATTACGAAAAGGCTGAACACTACAATCAACAGAAAATTATGAGAAACTTAAAAACCCTGATCAACCCCCACAAAGAAGAACTCACTAACAAAGAATTCAACTTCATCACAAATTTCACTAGTAAAACCAGCCTCTTCTACGGTATTCCCAAAATTCATAAAAGCGAATTAATAAGTAAGGCATGCAAGGAAGCCACAAACTCTGTAATCAATGTCCCCTCACCAAATGACCTCAAATTGAGACCTATAATAGCAGGTCCCGCTTGGAAACCCACCGCCTTAGCAACTTCCTTGATACCCTTCTCAAGCCGTTCCTCAAACACATTAAAAGCTACATAAGGGACGATCTAGATATGCTCAACCACCTCCCCAAAACACTTTTTGCAGAACAAACCCTGCTAGTAACATTCGATGTAGTTAATCTTTACTCCAATATCCCCCACAACCTAGGAATAGAAGCTATCCAATTCTGATGGATAATTACTCCAACGAACTCCCACACCGCATCAAAAAGGAATTTATTTTAGAAGGACTCAAATTCATCTTAGAGAATAATTTCTTCACCTTCAACAACAAATTCTACAGACAGAAATCAGGGACGGCAGTGGGAACGAAAACAGCTCCCACTTACGCCAACCTAGTCATGGGATACCTGGAAATCACCCTCTATAATAACGTCCTTAACCAATTTGGCACCACTCTCCACACACACATAGAGAAGAACTGGAAGAGATATCTTGATGACTGCTTCATCCTTTGGCCCGAAACCGTAAAGAAGCTTAAAGAACTTCACACCCTTATAAATGGGCTCAACACAAACATTATTTTCACAATGGAATACAGCCCTCAACAAATTCCCTTCCCCGACATCCTCATTAAAATTCACAACAAAAAAATAGAAACAGACATATACTACAAGCCCACAGACTCCAAGCAATACCTCCCTTTCAATTCATGCCACCCTAGACACGTTAAAATTAACATTCCCTATAACTTAGCCAAGAGAATTTGCACTATAGTCTCCAATAAAAACACCCGTCTCTTACGTCTACAAGAACTCAAGGACACATTAACAAGCAGGGATCACCCCACGTCACTAATTGACGATGGGATCCAACGCGCCCTAAAACTCAGCACACAGGAACTTAGACGCCCTAAACCTGTTACATCGAAACCCCATACTCTACCATACATCTCTACACACAACCCCCTCAACAATGAAGCTCTTGACACCATCCTCCAGAACATTCCTGTATTAAAAAAGGACCATAGAATGAACCAAATCCTCCTAACACACGAAATCATAAAGAGCAAAAGGCAACCCAAATCATTGAAAACCATCCTAACAAATGCCAAAGTACTGCCAACCACAACAACTAAACCCACAGTAAACAAATGCAATAGACCCAACTGTGGTATATGCATCAACCTAATAGAAGGTCCGGAATTCCTTTTTAAACAAGGACAACGTTTCACAGTAAAACACAACTTCACATGCGCATCAGAAAATCTAGTATATGTCTTAACTTGCTCGGGCTGTAATGAACACTACATAGGCCAAACTAAAATAGCCTCCGCCAAAGCATTGACTGTCCACAGATCCCAAATAAAAATACAATAATACAGAAAAATAGCACTTAGTGCACATATTGATACCTGTGCCGCACAACTTCATCCCAATTTTAGAATCTTTCCCCTCTACAAATTTAAAGACAATGCCACTCATACCCAGCGAATAACCATGGAATCCCACCTTATTAATAAATACAGACCACTTCTAAACACATCCCCCTAACACGAACCCACAACAAACACACTTACACCTGCACACACCCTACACACACTTTTACCCAGATATTAACACCATGACACACGCAAATATATGGTTCCACACATACACATAATTGGATACGGGTGCAAAACATCCAACACTATTTTTTGGAAATGACTGTAAATATTGACTTCACACAAACACGTTGCTTCCTGATACAGGCACAAGGCCAGCAGAACTATAAATATTGAAAATTGTACCCACACACGCACACATATATACACGCGCGCGCGACCCAACATACATATAAACACACACACACACACACACACACACACACACACCACACACACACACACACACACACACCCACACGCACACACATACATACATATAGCTCTTCCTGTCCTAAACGAACTTACTTATTCAGCTCAAATTCAGTCAAGCGGAAAATACACTCCCTAACTACGCGCTAAAAAGCTATTCAAAATATCCACATGACGTCTACTGACCAGCCTGAACAATAAGAATTTTCAACAACGCTATTTTCGAAAATTCCAAACATTCACGTGACCTCTCTATTATGACCACATCCACGTGACCTCTTTATTATGACCAATAAGAAATTTTAGGCGCGACACTAGCCAAATTTTAACTTCTCTGGAGCCTTTTTTCTTACCCCAACACCAACTTCCATTCAAACATTCACGTGACCCCTTCATAATGACCAATCAAAATTGTATTGACCATTGTCCACAAGAAATTTTAGGCGCGAAACCAAGCAAATCTTAAACAACTCTGGAGCCTCTTTTTTCACGTATAAGAGACAGCAAACCCAACATAAAGTCATATAAGATGAAAAAATCTATCAGAAAGGAACTCTATCTCTCTTTAAAAATATCTTTTGATAGGCATAACAATTGCGCAACCGGTAAAAAGAACTTTCACCTAATTAAATTACTTAAATTATTTTGTCAGCATTTTCTTCATTTCCTTTTATATATATATATACATATATATATATATATATATATGTGTGTGTGTGTGTGTGTGTGTGTGTGTATATATATATATATCTATATATATATATATATATATATATGTTATGTAGGTTATCAGAGGTAATGGTGTCAGGTAATACTGAATAAGTGCTATGGATAGATTATACTTGAGTTCCAGGTTCGGTGATTATGCGAATAAGGGGTCCAACGTAGGCCATATATCAGTGTGTGTATAAATTTTTTTGTGTAATGAGATAAACAACCATGGCTGTGTAGATTTTAAAACATTTATAAATATTCTAAAATCTACACAGCCTTGCTTTTTTATCTCATTACGGAAAAAGAATTTATTTATATATATATATATATATATATATAAATCGTTTTACGCTAAGGAGCGGTGTACGGTACTAAAATTTTCGACTCGTGTCTAATATAAGAAACTACTCCAAGTTATAGTATCCGTGTGATATAATACAAGTTTGTGGGGGGAGGGGAACGGATGGATGGATGGATGGATATTAAGGTGGAAAGATAATTTTGTCGCATTTTTGACATGATCACTTATAGGATACTTTTTCAATATTTTCGGTAAAATAAAATAATTTCCACAGCCTAATGGTGTTATATTTGTTTCTTTCTTTTGATTTTTATGTTTCTCAGCAGATTACTTTACACCAGGTTAGAACAGATCTATATCATATACTGCATGCTGTAGGAATTCAAAAGAGGCTTTTCAGCAATGAAAATGGTACGAAGCCTCCGAACATAGTAACGAAAGCTTAGCCAGGAAATTGTTCTCTTCCAGATTCCCTTCAAGCTGGACGGCAGGGTTCTATCTATATTGAGCTTCTGAAACCATAGTTGAGGAAAATAAACCACAAACTACACGAGAATTAGCGAAACACTTCATTCATAAAACAACTTCAAGAACAAGGAAAGGTGTTTAAACTTCGTGGGTCTCTCATCATCTGACTGTTTCTGAACTTAAACAAAAAGTTTCCATCAGTTTGTCATTGAGGAGCAGACTTGTTGCCGGAAACATCACAACCCCAACCCCAACCTTCAACTTTCGAAACCCTACTACCTGCCCTCTATCAGGACCCTGTCTCTCAAGGGTTGTAGTATACAGAGCCACCCTTACACCATCCAATGGCATTACTAGGCACTACACGGCCATGACAGCCAATAACTTCAAGGGATGTTATTCCCAGCATTTGCATTCATTTAGATCCAGGGACAGAGAGAACTTCACTTCCCTATCACACTTTCTCTGGAGACTCCGTAACCCCCGAGACGAAATACCC
The DNA here is from genome assembly GCF_006345805.1 of Octopus sinensis. Taxonomy (NCBI): domain Eukaryota; kingdom Metazoa; phylum Mollusca; class Cephalopoda; order Octopoda; family Octopodidae; genus Octopus; species Octopus sinensis. Next base: position 17,757,366 of record NC_043014.1, on the reverse strand, counting down.
AGCATCAAGTAGACTATTATCGACAGGGCGCCACCATTTTCACCCAGCGCCCTTAATTGCCAGCTGTGCCTCCGCGAAAAACTGCATATCATCTACCAACCCGCAGTTTCCACCAGGTCAACCGCGAGAAAAAATATAATTCTCAAAATTAATTTGCTGATATTATCAAATTTGTTATCATCTCGAATGGCTATTTTAAAAAATGATAACAGAATTAATAATATAGGTGATCGCTGGCCCAAGAAAAGCATTTAATAGCTGAAGGATTAAAATTAAAATTCATCAAAGGACATACTAAGTATGTCAACCTGCTGGAAATAACAGTCAAAGCTCTTATTTAAATCGCCAAAATTACACTGATGATAACTACAGAAATCAACCGAAGTAGATTCTGTTATTATCATTTTTTAAACTAGTCATTCCAGATGATAACAAAATTAATAATATCTTAGCAAATTAATTTTCGAGAATTATATATTTTCTCGTAAATTGTTTGCCCTTGTATAGAGGGCATCTTTTTCACTGGTGGCCGGAATTTGATTTCGGTGCAAAACGAATCACTTGCAGCGCAGACTTCAATACGAATAGTTTTGGGTCTCTTTTCATGGCAACACGTGCTGATGACCTTAAGGCGATTTTATTTTGCCAGTACAGAAACCGGACCACGATTTAAATAAGAATTTTTACTGTTATTTCCAGCAGGTAGACATACTTAATATGTCCTTTGATTAATTTAAATTTTAATCTTTCAGCTATAAATATATATATATAATATATATATATATATATATATATATATATATATATATATATATAGAGAGAGAGAGAGAGAGAGAGAGAGAGAGAGAGAGAGACCCTAATGGCCGGTGGCCTATAGCCTCAAATTGGAGGAAGAAAAGGCCTTCTGGCTAGTTTTCAAACATACAAAGCAAGGTCAAGTGCTATGGATTGTTTTCCTTATACCACTCTCCAGTCAGTTTGCGTGTCCCAGGATTTCAGTGGGTATCGTCTATATATATGTACATATGTGCATACGTATACTTACACACACATAGACGCACACCCACACATATATATGTGCTTATGTGTGGATGGATAGACAGATGAATGGATCCATATTCGAGTTTAAATATATGTAGTTTATCGATATAATGTGCGCTTATGAATGTAATATGCGTGTATGCATGTCATGTATGTACGCAGGTTTTTATAGCTAGATAGAAAGATTGCAAGATAAATAGATACAGAGAGAGAGAAAGAGACAAGGAGATAGAGAGACAGAGAGACAGGCAGATAGATAGATAGATAGATAGATAGATAGATAGATAGATAGATAGATAGATAGATAGATAGATAGAGAGAGAGAGGGAGAGAGAGAGAGAGAGAGAGAGATGCGTACATACATACATACATACATACATACATACATACATACATACATACATACATACGTATATGCTTATTATACATATATATACATAGAAATACAAACACATACACACATATTTTTATATAATTATTTCAAGGATATGTGCCTGGACAATGCAATGACACAACAAAATCTAAGTCCATTCACTCTGAATATCAGGTTTGAGGAGAGAGATAAGTATTTTAGGGGCAACACATGTAGCCGTAACATTGGTATGTGGTTTGTAATCATAATGGCGTTGGACATCATAAATTTTAACAGTGTAAGGGAGATAACTCTAAAATACCTAATCGTTTTCCGTATTCAATACGCACAGGACATCTGCAAAACGACGGTACAATTTCACAGCACGCTACCTTTCACGCTGTCTTCTTACACACACACACATACATACATATATATATAAACAACACACATATACATATATATATATATCGTATACATATATATGTGATAGATAGAATGAAAGGATCAACAACCCATCCGACCGGCTTCATCTCAGTTTTTAACAGCACAAACGCTTTGAGTCGAACAGAAATTACATCAAAATATTTGCCCAAAATGCCACAGGTTGGATCGACCTCTGGACTTCGAAGCGAACTCTCTAACCATTCAGTCATTCTGCACCTACAATTTTGCTGTTCCCTATCGTTACCCTTCTCCTTTCTCCACTACTAATGAACCACAGTACTGCCATCATTCTCATTGTATCGGTTTTCTAAGATATTACACTACTTAGATTGACTGTAGAACTGAACCTGCCCTGCTCAATGAACAAGTTCAGCTTGCTTACCTCCCTTGCGACCACTGCGGAAAAACTGCAGGCACTCAGGAAGTGCTAAAAATAGCAGTTAAATCTCTTGTTTGCCCTTCAAGAAATAGTTGCAGAATTCTCTTAAATCATCCCGCAAGCTTTTCAAAAGAAACAGAATAAGGTAAACACTGTCAAAAATGTCCTATAAATATCACGGCCAGGCACTGAAAGTGGGATGTTCCGCTTGTAAATCAGTGAGTGGCCTGGAGAGTCAAGGAGTGACCCGTGAATATCTGACAGGTCCTAATTTAAAAATAAACAAATAAAAAAAATAGACCCGTTGGAATCAGAGGTTCCCCAACTTCTGATAGGAGTGTTGTTCAGAATGTTGTCTCGAAGTCTCTGGTCACCGCTAGAGTTCCTTCGATCATACGTCTACTCGATCAGGCCTGATCTGGGGTTAAAAACAACATACAGACAGACAGACAGACAGACAGACAGACAGACAGACAGGCAGGCAGGCAGGCAGGCAGGCAGGCAGGCAAACAGACTGACATACAGACAGACTGGTTAGAAGAAATATGTACCCTGACTGACTCACATCCGATAAATCACTGCAAGAGCCCCTACTTGAAATGGAAGATGAGTTTCCTCAAACCAACATTAGATTAGTGGTTCTCATCAGTTGGTCGATAAGGATTGAAAAGGAAGCAGATAAATAACAATGTTTGATAAAATCCATGTTTTCCGTAACGAAGAAAGAATTGTATTGATGGCTCTCTGTCGTTCGATGACTGAATTATTTTATACGTGGCTGAACACGCCACAAACACTTGTAGCCTCAATATAATTCTCATGCTGTATCAATGTAATGTTACTCAACAGGGTAAGCAGCTCAGAAATCAGGTCAAGCTCTTCAGGTCAAGCGGCTACTTTTCCGCATTGAGAGGTCACAGCTCCGGTAGTACGGACATGTGATTAGAATGTCGCGAGAGAGAACAGCAAGACGGTTTCTTCAACTCGAGTCAACCGACAGGAGACCCTAGGGTAGACCAAGAACGAGATGTTTGGGTGATATCCATAATCTCATTTGGGAATACAGTCGCAAAATGTAATGACAGTTGCTTCTGGAGATACATCCCCTACAACCATCCCACGTATAGTAGTTGAAGATGGCTGGCTGGATGGGTGGATGGATGGATGGATGGCTGGCTAGCTGGCTGGCTGGATGGATGGATGGATGGATGGACGGGCTAAGACAACCTATACAGGCTGAAACAGCAGACCCAAGAGTGTTTACCCCATAAAACGTCACTCGGGGATGAACAGACCCCATCGAGCTCCTCGCTTAAATGATAGTCACGGTTCAAATGCCTTTGGTTAGTTGTTCCTGTTTACCTTTTTTCAGTCAAGATTGGTTTAGGGGCTAGACAACAACATTGACAAACACAGTATGTTGGAGTGCCCAGAGTAATTTTCAACGAGGCAGTACATCTATCCTCGTTTATCACGGAGATTTCGTTACCAAAAAAAAAAAAACAATGATAAATTAATCGTTTCCACTCACTTCGTAAACAGAACGAATGTTAGATTCTTTGGAATTAAACTAGCGGCCCACAGTTACGAAGCTTTACCCTCACGTTCTTTCTTGATCAAGGACCAGGCACTTCCGTTTCTTCTTCTTCTTCGTCGTCGTTGTTCTCTGGTTCTGTATTGATGGGTGAGAGTGCGTAAATCCGTTTAAAACTACCTTGTGGAACAGCCCTGTGAACATAAACAATAGTGAGTGCTTTCTAGGTAGCTGAGCAGCATGTGTGGACGCTGGAGTTCACTTTTTACAGTAGAAACAGAATCTTCGACTCATCGCCGACCCGTATTATCACAGATCAATCCGTGATAAGCCTAGAGAACTAGGTTGACGTGAGATAAGCAGCGAGAGATAACAAGGGAAGCATTTATGTGGTCGTTCAGCTTGCTAGAAATAGCAAACAAATCATACTCACATCGTTCCATACCGTCTTATAAAATAAGGGACACATTAAATACATTGTGTTTGAATAAAAGACGTGATAATCAGGGCTGGAATGCATTTTATCAAAGGTCTGATCGATTAAGCAGGAATTAAATAACCAGCTCACGTAAATAAACAAGAAAGATTAGTTTCAAGTTTTGGAAATAGGCCAGCATTTTGGGGGTATGCGCTAAGTCGATTATATCGACCCCAGTGTTCAACTGGTATTTTTTTTTTTTCGACGCCGAAAGAGATGAAAGGTAAAATCGACCTCGGTGGAATTTGAACTCAAAGACGAATGCAACGCCAGCATGCTAACAATTCTTTTCTACTCAAGGCCTGAAATTTGGAGGGAGGGGGGCAGTTGATTAGATCGACTCCAGTACGCAACTGGAACTTATTCAATCGACCCCAAGGCAAAGTCGACCACGGCGGAATTTGAACTTAGAACGTAACGGCAGACGAAAAACCGCTAAGCATTTCGTCCGGCGTGCTAACGATTCTGCCAGCTCACCGCCTTAAATTAAATTAGTATTGGCGAGCTAATTAGGTAGCGTCCATATGTGGCCACTTCACCAGCTTAAGATAGTCAAATCTCCCTCAAATTACACTTTTCTGTTGTCAATAGGGCAAGTGGTCAATGGTGTAGCAATATCGTCTCTCATTGCTATCTTCACTGTTTGAGAAGAGTATTAAGAATGACCTCGGTCGAGATTACAAACGGCTTTGGCTGGTTCAACATTGATGTAAACACTAATTCGATTGGCTGACACGTTGGTCTCTACTACGCTCGCACCGCTGGTTATAACTTGGCGCAAAATGTCTCGACTTATTTTCGCGCCATAGTCCAAGCAGCCAATCACAGCTTTCCATTTCTGAAGTTCACTGGGAGCCTGGTGAAGCTTATAAAACAAGGTTTCTCAGAAAAAATATTCGTCTTAGGTTTCCAGTCCTTCTCAGGGCGAACCTCTGACCACACAGCTCGTCTTAGGTTTCCAGTCCTTCTCAGGGCGAACCTCTGACCACACAGAGTTCGTCGTAGGCTTTTAGTTCTTTTAAGAGCTAAGTCTCTGACCACACAGAGAATACTCGACCAAGTTCCAGTTTCGAGGCAAGCGACCACCATTAATACAAGATGTTACTGATACCTCTCATACTGTTAGTGTGAAAAATCACCATGAAGAAAACGGTTACAAGATATCTATAACTAGAGAAACATAACCAAGCAGAACATATAATGAAGAAGCAGCAAGAACCAATCGACAAACATCGAAGATTTAAATTGTACACGAGACAACTACAGATTCAACTATAGCGGTTAGGTGAAATTCTCGCCACGAAGAAAACGGCTACAGTAACATGTCTGGAAGTATATTCATATCAAGAGAAAGATAAACACAACGAGTGATTCAATTAATCTCAACTGCGACATGCAATATCTTGATATGGGACTCTTACAGTGTACCTCATAAACGGTAAATCAATTATCTGTTTCTTGGGTTCTAGTTTCTTCTAAGAACTACCCTAAGCCATCTGTTATTACCTGTTGCCAAGCCGATACCAACAACATTAACTGTGAATCAAATCCCATCGACAATTCACTGGTCAGTACCTTTTTACGCCTAACGAACACACAGACACAAAAACATGCGAACACTTACAAACTTCCAACATCAAACATGATTGTAAAATATGTAAAATAAATAATGTATATATCTTAAAAAGAAATCTTGTTGTCATTCCAAACTTATGTGTATTGCCGCTGCATGTAAAATATAGTCAGTAAAATATATTATTAAGAATAGGATCGCGTTACTATTTTTATAATGGTTAATGTAGTCACACACACACATATACATACTCAAGAAGGAACTGGCGTGGTGGCCACAAGAGGATACATCTTTTGTTACAGATCTTCTCGATTGAAGTTGGCCTACGGCTAAACAACAAGTCGAAACTGCCGACATTATGTCTTAGATGAACTTTGCACCCTCCATATGATAGTAGTGGTAGTGGTGATGGTAGGAGTAGTAGTAGTTAGCACTCTCGTCTCAACGACATTATTGTCGCCCAGGTTATCAATGATCGGGAAGGAGTTAAAAGTAATTGAGCTGTTATTAGTGGCTGGTATGAACAAGTAATATGTTCGCGCAAAATCAAGCTTGTTTTAAGTCAGGCTTGCAGTTTACTGCCAAGGAAGCTCTACGCAAGTTGTCAACATACGCAAGTATGGTAACCGAGCAGGCTTATACAAAAGGTAGGGAATTAAATACAAACACACACACATATATATATATATATAAAAGAATATATATATTATGTGTGTGGAGAGAGAGAGAGAGATTATTTTGTCGAATATGTACGTAAAATAGAAACGTTACATCCGCCCAATTTACATATAAGTAATTTTAGATAAGTAAATAGTAAGATTAAGTAAGCTGAATTAATTAACCAGAAAACATTCTGGGATTCTACGCATAATACTTTATTCGTGGAGTTTGACACATTTCTAATATGCGCACCTCTATTTTGTAAATAAGGACGTTGTTAACCAACGTATTACAGGCTTAACCTACTATATATATATGTATGTATGTGGCCTGCTCGCTTAGCCAGCGGGGTGGCGTCATTCAAAGGCTAAAACAATGCGAACGCATTGTGACCAGCGATGTGTAACAACATCTGATGGTCTGGTCGGTCACGTGATATATGTATGTATGTATTCTAAAGCAATCACCGGTTGTAGGGGAGCGGTGTCGTTCATAATTTTTGTCGGCGTTACGAAGTTCCACCCTACCCTCTCTAACAATAACTATGTTCTTTATTTCAGAAAGATTTGGCTGATATTTCTAACATTTCGAATGAGCATTAAGAGGTTCCCATTTTAGCCGGTGTGTAGCCAGTAGGATTACCTTAACCAATGTATTTATCTTTTATTTCAAGATAGTAGGTTGTAATTTGAGCGATATTTAGCTGCTATTTCATGCAGCTCGAGCAACCACGTAATGTAACCATCATTACTTCTGCAATACAATGGTTGCCCTTCTTACTATTTAACCCCAGGTCAGATTTAATCGAGCTGATCTTTGATCAAACGCGTTCCAGCCGTAACTATCCAGTGTTTCCTCTTTTTCTATTTTTTTTTCCTTTTTAGATATAGTGCAGAGGACTACGTTATCCATTGTTTTAAGAATCTTCGGTAGGTTTTGATGGGGGGAAATTTAGCTTCTATTTCTAACAGATTGACTGGCGTGTGTCATCCACGATACAATTTGCCAGTTTCTTTTTTGTTTTGTTTTCAAAACTGATCCAACAGAGCTCTGATCAAAGACATTCTAACACTGACCTTCCTTCTTTTTTCTTTCAGACATAGAGTATCTAGGACTACATTATACATTGTCCTCGGTCTTTTACAAGCCGTTAGAGCATTATTTGAAAAAAGATTCGGTTGTGTGACCCTGTCGATCGCTCTATTCAAACAAACTTATTAAAGTCGTTCTAAGCCTTCACAGTTTAATGTTCAATCTGTTAGAATCAGTTGTCAAACCTCACTAGCTCTCTTCCTTTAGAAAAAGGAAGGGATCTTTTCGGTTTGAACGGCAGTTTTTTCTAGCGGTGTCATATAGAATTGTCACCCATAATTATGACCCTAGTATCGATCTATGGCATTTCATCTGTTTTAGGGGTGGGGGAAGGGTATTTTTTTCTTCAGAAATGTAAATAAACCCAATCTGTTTCTTAAACGGGGGACATATTCATACGGCACAGAATGTTTTCACCTCAACAGACGTCATTGATTGGTTGAAATTGAAGAAAAAAAACAACAAATATCTTACAAACTATAGAATTTTCTCAATAAAGCCAAGAGAAAAAGATGTTTTATAAACACATTCTACCAGTATACGAAGTTTAAAAGTGTTTAGTTACGTGGAAATTATTTTTAAAAACTGCCGTTCAAACCGAAAAGATCCAAAGGAAGGGGTAATTGTTCAGTTTAGAGACTTTCTTGAATAACACTATAGAAAAAAAAGTTTATTTTTATCTTCATAGCATTTTTTGATAAATAAAGTTATTATCTGTTATCATATATCCGTTTTTTATGAACATAAATGTCCTCAAATATCTTACACACCTTGTATTAATGTATATATATGCTCACACATACACACACATTTGTATATCAGCATCATTTAAGAATCAAAAATTCTCTGAAATAGACATGCCACAAAGAAGATAAGAGGCTATCTGTGGGCACATGTTTCTACCTATATAGGGATCATCAGTTCACCAGTTGTTCTATATTCAATCCAGCAAACAAAATACTTAAACATAAACAAAAAAAAATTGAAAACTTTTATGACCTTGGTTAATTTGCATATTTCAAGTGATAATGAACTCAGAGAAATGTTTCATAGTCGCCAGTGACATTGAATATGAACAAGAGAAACTAATATAAGAATATCAAATACCATGCAAGATAAATTCTAGATTTCTTGAAATTATTTTTCCATTGAAAGAACAATAAGCAACTACTGTGCAGATGCTGTCCACTGAGGCAGAAACATGTGCATAGCTGTCATCTTGTCTCTAGATCACCAACCTGTCTTTTCCTTAATGGCATGTCAACTTTAGTGAATTTTTGATTCATAATCATCATCATCATTGTTTAACATCTGCTTTCCATTCTAGCATGGGTTGGACGATTTGACTGAGGACTGACGAACCAGATGGCTGCACCAGGCTCCAATCTTGATCTGGCAGAGTTTCTACAGCTTAATGCCCTTCCTAACGCCAACCACCCTGAGAGTTTAGTGGGTGATTTTACGTGCCACCGGCATGAGGGCCAGTCAGGCGGTACTGGCAACAACCACGCTCAAATGGTGTTTTTATACGTGCCACCTGCACAGGAGCCAGTCTCAGTGGAACTGGCAACAACCTCACTCGAATGTTTTTTTTTCACATGCCACCAGCACAAGTGCCAGTAGGCAACACTGGTAACGTTCACGCTCAAATGGTGCTTTTTACATACCACCAGCACAGAAGCCAGTTAGCTGCTCTGCCAATGATCACACTCGGATGGTGCTGAGATTATTTTACTTTAATTTTTTGGAGTGAATTGGTGGCTGTTTACCATCAGGCATTTGTTTGGTTTTCTCTCAAGAGAAAATAATTTCAATAAATTGATAATATTTATCACAAATGGTATTTGTGATATTTTCATTTATCATTATTGTATGTTTGAATATACATGTATGAATGTATGTATACACACACGTGTATATCATATGTAAAAGGCACCCATCCTGGCTCCACATATAAAAGCACTCATACTGGTGCCACATAATAAGCACCCAAACTGGCACCACATAAAATGCTACTAGGGCAGTCTGTAAAATGGTTGGTGTTAGGAAGAGCATCCAGCTGTTGAAACCATGCCTACACCTACGACTGTGGTTGAATGCAGCCTTCTGTCAAACCATCCAACCCATGCTAGCATGAAAAACAGATGTTAAATGATATGATGATGATGATATATTATATAGATACAATATAATATATATACATATGTATTATATATGTTATATGGATATTATACATGTATTTATAATATTTGTACATATATATATCTATATCTATCTACACACACACACACACATATATATATATATATATATGATGTTGATCATCATAATTGTCATTTTAACCTCCACTTCTCCATGTCTGCATGAGTCAGGCAGAGTTTATTGAGACAGCTTACATTTTCTCATGTGGCCTTCATTTATGACTACCACATGATATGAAGACTAGGGAACACTCAAACACACACACACACATGTACACACATGGGCTTCTTTGAGTTTCCTTCTACCAAATCCAGTAAGAAGGCTTTGGTCAACCTGGGATTATAGTGGAAGACACTAGGCCAAGGTGCCATATACACCTTGGTTCCTTGGACATGTATCTTTTACTATAGGGCTGATCACAGTATTGTGAATAGATTTGGTGGATGGAACCTGAAAGAAGCCCATCATGTGTGTGCACACATTTGCGTCTCCTTGTCTTGATGTCATATGTAGTTGTAAATGATTGTCACTGTCATACAACCTGTGTCATTCATTTCCTGTGTGTAACAGGTCTAGTCATTGGAAACAGATTAAGGTTGGCTACAGGAAGGGCATCCAACGATAGAAAATCTGCCTCAATTGACTCTATTCAACCCATGCAAGCATGGAAAAGCAGTCATTAAAATGAAAAGATGATAAAAGGATGATGGTATTGGTGTGTGTGTGAGGCACAATCCTGGCTATGTGATTGAGAATCTTGCTTCACAACCAGATGGTCTTGGGTTCCATCCCAGTACTCCTGTGTGTCTTCTACTATAGCCCTAAGCCAAACAAAACAATATGAGTGGATTTGGTTGGAAGAGACTGAAAGGAACTCATCATATATGTACATATGTGTTTGTTTGTGTGTACCCTTGTTTTGACGTGTGACAAACAATCTTGATCATTTCCTGTCTTCCATGGGGAAATATTACATTACTTACAAACAGATAAAACTTGATGGCAGGAAGATCATTCAACCATTAAAAATCTACTTCAACAAATTCTGACTGACCTGTGCAAGCATGGATAAATAGATGTTAAATGATAATGATATAGGTGTGTATGTATAATCTCTATTTGATGTGTCTTGGAAGAGTCGTTAAGCCAATAATAATAATAACATGCACCCATGTCTGTTATTATTAGTTTTTATTATCAATTCCATTTCTTTATTGTTAGTCAATTGGTTAAATATCTTACCAACTAACTAATCAATTGTTTGTTCAATGCGCTGTTTAACCAATAAATCGGTTATTTGTTCATCAAAGTTCCTTCATTGCTCTTTTACTCTTTCACTCTTTTACTTGTTTCAGTCATTTGACTGTGGTCATGCTGGAGCACCGCTTTTAGTCAAGCAAATCAACCCCAGGACTTATTCTTTGTAAGCCTAGTACTTATTCTTTCGGACTCTTTTGCCTAACTGCGAAGTTACAGGGACGTAAACACACCAGCATCAGTTGTCAAGTGATGGTGGAGGGACAAACATACACATATATATATACATATACATATATACGATGGGCTTCTTTCAGTTTCCGTCTACCAAATCCACTCACAAGGCTTTGGTCGGCCTGAGGCTATAGTAGAAGACACTTGCCCAAAGTGCCATGCAGTGGGACTGAACCCGGAACCATGTGGTTCGTAAGCAAGCTACTTACCACACAGCCACTCCTGCTGTATATTATCTTTTCAGTGACTCGGTGACATACTCTCTCACTCAGACACTATGTCATTGAAAGGGTCGCAATCCAATTAACTAACAATAAAGAAGTGGTATTGAACCAGTGCATGTGTTATTATTGGTGTAATTAAGGTGGTGAGCTTGACAGAATCGTTAGCACAGTGGCCAAAATGCTTAGCAGCATTTCATCTGTCTTTATGTTCTGAGTTCAAATTCTGCTGAGGTCAACTTTCCTTTCATGCTTTCAGAGTCGATAAAATAAGTACCAGTTGGACACTAGGGTCGATGTAGTTAGCTTAACCCCTCCCCCGAAATTACTGGCCTTGTGTTAAAATATGAAGCCATTATTATTGGTGTAATGCCTCTCCCAAGACACAATTTGTTTCAACACATGAACTCACATCGAGAATCTTGCAAACTAAATACAAGAACGAAGTGTAATCTCTATTGTTTTCTTCTACTCCAAACCAGGAAGCAAATGTCCTAAACTAGAGCCAGGTACTTTGCGTCTCTACAGTATGAGGTTCTGTCCTTTTGCTGAAAGAACCAGACTGGTTTTGCAACATAAACGT
>NC_043014.1:17716243-17743743 GCF_006345805.1 Octopus sinensis | reverse complement strand
CAGGAAAGTAATTTCAGCTTTTAAGTGTGAAATAAAAGTCATTTTCTTTTCATACAAAGAATGAACTTTAATCAATTATATATTTTTGCATTTTTTTTTATGTTCTTTTGCCATCTTTCTGACAACTTCATGATACCACACTCATAGAACTTCTGGTCCTTATCAACCAAAAATTGAAGCAAGTGCGATTTCAGGTCATCATCATTATTAAAAGTTTTACCAGTCAAAGAATTTTGTAAACTTTGAAATTAATGGTAATATGATGGTGCAAGATCAGGGCTATGTAGTGAATGTGGTATCACTTCCCAACCAAGCTCCAATACTTTTCCATGAGTTACCAAAGATATGTGTGGTTCTAGTGTTACCATGGTGGAAAACAATTCCTTTATGATTTGCCAATTCTGGCCGTTTTTCTTTGATTGCTTCCTCCAGTTTCATTAATTGTTAACACTAAACATCTGAACTGATTGTTTGGTTCCTTGGAAGCAGCTCAAAATACACAACACTTTTGTAATCCCACCAAATTGACAGCATGACTTTTTTATGTAATTCAGCTTTCGATGTGGTTTGTGCTCGTTCATTACGCTTGGACCATAATCCTTTTTGATTGATGTTATTGTAGACAATCCATTCTTCATCATCAGTGATGTTTCATTTCAAAATAAGATCGATTTTATTGTGTTTGAGATGTATATCACAAATATTGATATATTGTATTAAGTGAATCTTTCAATTTATGTGAAACCCAAATATTGAGCTTCTTAACAAGTCCAAGACATTTTAAGTGATTTTCAATTATTGTGTGTGATACATTTAATCTCTCTCTCTTCAATCTCTCACACAGTTGTATGACGATCAGATTCAGTTATGGCTTTGATTCAGCCATCATCAACTTTAGTTGGTCATCTTTGAGTAAAAAATCCCCAAAACGGATTTTTTAAAACCATTTTTGACATGTGCGTTCTGTTAAGCAATCAATGTCATAAACTTCACATATCTCTTTGTGAGCCTCTGCAGCTTTCTTACCTTTAAAGAAATAAAAAGGAAAATATGGTGAAAATGTTCATTTTTGCTACTCCATTTTAAAATTGACACTGAGCTAACAATTGTAAACAAAATTACGCGAAATTTGCTTCTGAAGTAAGCTAAAGGTAGCAACAATCAAATGTCAAAAGAAAAAAAAATCATAACATTAAGAAAAGCCATTCAAAAATATCGTAACTCTATCTATTTGCGAAAAACAAAATTACTTTCTTGCCAACCCAATATATATATATATATATATATACACACATATATCTATATATATGTGTGTGTGAGTATAATATTAAATATGTTTTAAAATGTATGGGCTATTTACAGAGTGCTTACAGAGAGCCAATGTAAAAAAATATAAAGTAGAGAAAATTGAAAATGCAAATCTTAAGCAGTCAAACAGTTTCCCGAATGCATAGATGAAAACATTCAATCAAAGTAGTTGAATCATATATATTTATACACATCAACATAAATGATGCATGTACCTGTATTAAGTTTCTCCAAGGGTATAACGAATAAAAATATAGAAAAAATATAAATGTATATAAATATATACTCTTTTACTTGTTTCAGTCATTTTATTGTGGCCATGCTGGAGCACCACCTTTAGTCAAGCAAATCGACCCCATGACTCATTCTTTGTAAGCCTAGTACTTATTCTATTGGTCTCTTTTGCCAAACCGCTAAGTTACAGGGATGTAAACACACCAACATTGGTTGTCAAACGATGTTGGGGGGACAAACACAGACACACAAACATATATGCACACACATACATATATACATATATATGATGGGCTTCTTTCATTTCCATCTACCAAATCCACTCACAAGGCATTGGTCGGCCCGTGGCTATAGTAGAAGACACTTGCCCAAGGTGCCATACAGTAGGACTGAACCCAGAAATATGTGGTTCATAAGCAAGCTACTTACCACACAGCCACAATTCTTAGACAATTCAGAGATGGTTTGCCATTTTAAAAATTGACGCTTTTACTCCTATATTTATCAAACTCTCATTCATTTTGCACCTCCTATATTTATCACGCATAACTCTTTACATGTAATCTTTATTTTTATGTAATTTTATATGTATTTTTAAATATTTATATATTTCTGCTATAATTTTATGTATGTTTGGTTTTATTCTTTATACCCTTGGAGAATCTTCATACCTGTACATGTGTGATTTATGTTGGTGTGTATAAATATATGATTCAACTACTTTGACTGAATGTTTCCATTTATGTGTTTGGGAATCTGTTTGACTGCTTAAGATTTGCATTTTCAATTTTCTCTGTTATATATATATATGTGTGTGTGTGTGTGTGTATGGTGTGAAAGAAGTGGTGAACTATTTTCTCAACCATATCCATCTACTTCACCTCCTACAAATGTCACACCCTAATTAACCTAAACAAAATCAACAATCTTATATTAATTGAATAAAGAATCTTATTCTGTGTGTGTGTGTGAGAGAGAGAGAGATAGAGAGAGAGAGAGAAGGAGAGAGTGAGGCTGTGTATCATACCTAGGTAATGTATATAGTGAGTGCAAAAGGAAAATTGTGTATATGTGTGTATAACTACATGTTGATGTATATTTGTAAGTTTGTGTCCATATGTGCATGTGTTAAACTGACACCCTGTTGGTTATGATAATGAAGAGTTCTTGTTCATCCGATCAATGGAACAGCCATTTCATGAAATTAATATGGAAACAGGTGAACCCTCCACAGATACACATAGCCTTTATGTAGTTCTCATGGATATTCAGCATGAAATATAGGTACAACTCAGTTTTGCCAGCTGAGTGGAGTGGAACAGCATGAAATAAAGTGTCTTGCTCAAGGACACAAATCACCACCAGGAAACGAACTCACAACCTTACAAGTGTGAGCTGGATACACTAACCACTAAGCCATATGTCTTCTGTGCCTGCCTGTGATATACAATCAGGTACAATATGTGCCTGATTATATATAGATCTCTGCATGATTGTGTAATTAATTAGTTTATTTTGCAACCATGTTTCCATGTTCAATCCCACCATGCTCCACCTTGAGCAAGTGTTTCTAATTGTAACCTTAGATTGACTAACACATAGTGCGAGATTCCATGTAATGGGACTGAATCCAAAACTGTGTAGTTGCAATGCAAACTTCATAACCACAGTCTCCTTCTGCCTACATACATGCATACATATATTTATATACACACATAGATGCATATATGCATTTAAATGTTTTTAATTTTTTTTTGAAGTCAAAACAATGTAAGTTGTAAGAAATAATCCTTTGCATTGTAGGCACATGACCAGAAATTTTGAGTGGTGGGGAGTTTTAATCTGTTACAACAACCCCCAATACACTACTGGTACTTATTCTATCAACCCTGAAAGGATTAAAGCTAAAGTCAACCGTAGCAGCATTTAAACAAGTTATAAGATATCATATTGATTGATGGTTTGTACTTTGACCTTGTATTTCAGTAGTTTGGGGTTTGGACCCTTTCTTCAGGAAATCTTCAGAGATGTGGTATTATGAGCTGACTACTCTATACTGTACAAGATTTCCCCGAGAAAGGGTTCTAATGCTGAACAGTTGAAATATAAATTAACAATACAAACCATTGACTTGTGTTATTTCTTGTAATTTGTTCAAATACAACCAAGGTTGACTTTACCTTTCATCCTTTCAGAACTGATAAAATAAGGGCCAGTTGAGCACTGGAGTTGATGTAATTGATTAAACCCCTTCCCACATAATTTCAGTGATTGTGCCTATAGTAGAATGGATTTTACTTTTAACTTGCATTGTTTTGGCTTTAAAAAATAATATGAAAGCATTTATCTATATCAGACAATGCTTCATACATATATATGTGTATATACATATCTGTGTGTACATGTATATACATATTTGTGTGCATGTAGATATAAATATATATATATATAATCATGTTATATTTTCATGTCTACCATTTATTGTAATCTATTGTTTAAAATGTAGGCATGAGATAGTGAACATCAATCTCAAACACAAACCAGATTGGTTCCTCGAAAAAACTCCTATAGGTCGAGTACCTGTCATTGAACATGATTCCAAGATTATCTACGAGTCTATAATCTGCAATGAATATCTAGAGAAAATCTTTCCCAATCCACCATTAACTCCCACTGACCCTTATAGTCAGGCAAAGGATCAGATGTTAGTCAGCCTTATGGACAAGGTAAGTGCAGCCCTTTTTGTACTTCACTTTAAAATATTTGACTCTTGTCTCATTTATATTTCAGGAAATCACTCAAAAACAAGTTGTTTCATAAAGTTTTAATGTAACTAAAGAATTATAAGAGAATTCAGCACCTTAGCTCCTTCCACTACTTTCTGTTGTTAAACTCTATTCTTAAATGGTTTTATGCATGTATGTAATATGTGATTTATTAAAGCTGTAAATATCTCCACAAGCTGTTACTCAGAGTTTCCCCCTACCTTTTGTCAGGTAGTTGTAATAATATTTTAAAAACAAAACCATCCAACGATTGGTAATGTGAAACTCTGAGTAACAGTTTGTGAAGATTTTGGTAGGGTTTTAATAAATAGTATATACTAGTAGAAAGACCAACCTCTGGGTAGTTTCCTGCAAGACCCTTGATAATATTTTCACATTTGATTCCCAATTCTAATAATTATTATATTCTATGACTAATTATTTCTTTGTATAATAGTGCTCACTTGCTTAGTAAATATTACTTTCATTATTTTATTACAGTCATAATCTCTCTTTCTTAAACAAACACCACTGTAGTCCAACAACAGAGGGAGAAGTAGTTTGTCAAGTTTTACCTTCCCCACAAAGCAAGATAGCGATTTCATTTCAGCAGCCTATCTCTAAGCTTTGTAGTGTGTGTGTGTATGTGAGAGAGAGAGAGAGAGAGAGAGAGAGAGAGAGAGAAAGAAAGAAAGAAAGAGAGAGAGGGTGGGAGAAAGAACATTGCAAACATATTTGAAACACTTTTATTTCAATTACTGCTACAATGTGCATTTCTGTGAGGTGATTTCGAATTAGTGTTTTGATGTTAACTTTGATTATTAAAACTCTCTAAAAGTGTTGCACATTTTCTTCTGACTAAGCAAAATCATAAATAAATAAAGATACCGTAAATCCTCGAGTATAATCTGCATTTTTTTCCCAAAATTTAAAGGTCAAAATCCCTAGTACATACTATATACGAGGTTAAAAATGAAAATTATTTTCTAAGCAATGTCCGAGTCTCTATTTGCTGTCTGGCAATGTTTATTCAGACGCATTTTGTTATGCCGGGCGCGAAAATACCTTAAGTTAAGCCTGAAAGCAATGAAGTCATAAAAGAATCATCCGTAACTTGCAGTAAGCAACATTTATTAAACGTTATTACTGTTATTTCTTTATTTTCTGCAAACAAAATGCCCAAACAAGCTACGTGTTTGCATTATGTTATATATACAATAATAATAAAGAACATTACCGTATACATTTTTACAAACCAAGGACGTTATACAGACCTCCTTGACTCAAGTTAGAGAAGGGGTGTGTATTATACACAAAGTTTAGGTTTTTCAGAGGTACAGCTTCCTAAAAATCCCCTGCGTATTATACTTGAGGATTTACAGTAAATAAATTACCTTCTTTCCATGTTATGTATTTCTCTGTCCTCCATACAACACTTCTACAGTCCTCTTTTGTTTACCATCTCCATCCAGGTTTTGCTGTTTTGGCATCACTTGTTTGATATCGCTGATTCAATGCACACTTACCTGACATCAGACATTATAATGATTTTTTTGTCTTTATGTGTCTTTCATTCTCTCTCTCCCTCTCTTTGTCTTAATCTCTCTCTCTCTATCTTCCCCTCTCCCTCTCTCACTCTTTCTGCCTATATATGTGTATATTTGTGCATACATGTGTGAATGTGTTTGCTTCCAGTACCAAAAGTTACCGTTGACAAAATAAGCTGAATGTCCAAAATTTTGCACTAAATCCTCTCTTTCCACTTTTTCCATGCCTACATCTCATTACTATTCAACATTGCAGCTATTAAAAATCTTTAGGAAGGTAGCTGGAAGACACAAAGGTGATGAAACCGATACTTTGATAAATAAGATGGTAATCCAGCTTCGTTATTTTGAAGAGGAACTCAAACAACGTGGTGGACCCTTCTTTGGCGGTAAGGATTATTTTTGGAATAGCAAGGTGGTGTTGATGAAGATGGCATAGGATATCTTACTTAAGCTCAAATGGTATAGTATTTCCATATAATTTTGAGCTTTGTGCCTATAGTAGAAAGAATTATTATTACTTCTGCCTTAGGGAAGGCAGAGGTATTGTTTACAGTTGTAATTGTTTGTTTGTTAGTCCATGGACAAGATATCTCAAGAATTGCTGGATGGATTTGAATTAAACTTTCAGGGATGTTTGGCCTCATAACTTGCACGAACTGGTTAGATTTTGGGATTGATCCAGTACCAGATACGGATTCTGGGTTACTTTCCTGGGGTTTTTTACTTAATTTTTGAGAGCAGTCGGGTTCATTTTTATTATTCTCGTTTGTGAGAGCGGTCAATTTTATTTCAGATATTCTCGTTTTAAATATCATCTTCGGCTAATCATTGAGAGGACATTGGTGTGGCCTTGGTGGAGGTTTGCACTCTCTGAGTGCTCTTGTTATTGTTATTATTATTATTATTATTATTATTAAGGTGGCAAGCTGACAAAATTGTTAGCACACCAGGCAAAATAATTAGGTGCATTTCGCCCATCACTACCTTCTAAGTTCAAATTCCACTGAGATTGACTTTACCTTTCATCCTTTTGGGGTTCAATAAATTAAGTACCAGTCATACACTGGGGTCGATATAATCCACTAGCCCCCTCCCTCCAAATTTCAGGCCCTGTGCCTATTGTAGAAAGGATTATCGTTATTATTATTACTAAGTTAACAAGCTGGTAGAACTGTTAGCATGCCAGGCAAAATGCTTAGCGGCATTTTGCCTGTTGCTACGTTCTGAGTTCAAATTCCGCCAAGGTCAACTTTGCTTTTCCTCCTCTCAAGATCAATAAATTAAGTACCAGTTGCATACTGGAGTCAATCTAATCGACTGGCCCCCTCCCTCAAAATTTTAGGCCTTGTGCCTATAGTAGAAAGAATTCTTCTTCTTCTTCTTATTATTATTATTATTATCATTATTAAGGCAACAAGCTGGCAAAATGCTCGAAATTATCATTTCATTTGTCTATATGTTCTAAGTTCAAATTCCACCAAGATTGACTTTGCCTTTCATCCTTTCGTGGTCAATGAAATAAGTATCAGTCATGCACTGGGGTCGATGTAAGTCACTAGCCCCCTAACCCCAAAGTTTCAGGCCTTGTGCCCATAGTAGGGATTATTATTATTATTATTATTATTATTATTGTTATTATTATTATTATTATTATTATTATTAATTAGGTTAGTGGACTATTAGAGTCATAAGAGAATCAGACAAAACTACCTTGCAACAATTGTTCTAAGTCTTTATATTCTGGGTTCAAATCCTGCTGAGGTCAACTTTGCTTTCATTCATCTTAGGTCACTAAACTAAAGTATCAATCAAGTATTGGAGGTGATGGTGTTGACTAACCTTCTCCTCAAAATTGCTGGCCCTATACCTAAATTATACCACTATTATTATTGTTATTATAAGAGGATGGTAAAGCGGTGAGCTGGCAGAATCATTGGCTTGCTAGACGAAATGTTTAGCAGTATTTTGTCAGTCTTTATATTCTGAGTTCAAATCCCACTGAGCTCGACTTAACTTTTCATCCTTTTGGGGTCAATGAAATGAGTACCAGTTGGGTTCTGGGGTTGATGTAATTAATGAGCCACCTCCTCCAAAATTTCAGGCCTTGTGCTTATAATAGAAAGAGCTGTTACAAAGGATGGTGGAATTGCAGAGTCATTAAAGTACTGGACAAGAATACCTTGTAGTATTTCATCTGACTCTCTACATTTCCCAGTTCAAATCCTTCAAGGTCAGCTCTGCCTTTTATCCCTCTAGAGTCAATTATCAGTCAAGTACTGTAGTTGATGGTACTGTCTAGCTCTCCTCCCTTCAAAACTACTGGCCTTGTGCATAAACCTCAGAAAAAAATCTTCGCAATATTTGTTCTGGTACTTTACACTCTGAGTTCAATTTTGCTTCTCCTCCTTCCAAGGCTGATAAAATAAAGAACCCATCAAAATCTGGATCAATTTAATCAGCCAATCCCACCTCTCCTCCAAAATTGCAAAACTTATGTCTCTGTTACAAACAATTATTATTATTATTATTAAATGTAAGGAGGCAAGCTAAAATACTTCATGGCATTTCTTTCAGCTTTACATTCTGCTGTGGCCAGCTTTGCCTTTCAGAGTTGGTAAAATAAGTACTAGTTAAGCACTAAGGTCAATGTAATCAACTTAGCCTCCTCCCCCAATGTTTCAGGCCTTGTGCATATAGTACAAAAGATTATCATTATTCATCATCATCATCATCGTTTAACGTCCGCTTTCCATGCTGGTATGGGTTGGACGATTTTGACTGAGGGCTGGCGAACCAGATGGTTGCACCAGTCTCCAATCTTGATTTGGCAGAGTTTCTACAGCTGGATGCCCTTCCTAATGCCAACCACTCTGAGAGTGTAGTGAGTGCTTTTTACGTGCTTGTTATTAATATTATTATTATTATTATTATTGAGTGAGAGAGCAGTGCATGCCATCAAAGTGACACAGGGGTAAAATATACGAAGCCCAGTATATCCATCATGACTACCCGTCTGATAAGGGTACACCAGGCACATGCATCACAACCATATGTGCACAACATGGTGATCTCATATCAAGATAAACAGCGCATGACCTTGCAGGTGGGGCCCAGTTAGAATTTTCTTCTGGTTGAGTAACCTATCCCACACAAAAGGTCCCTGAATAAGGGTTGTTTAAGGATGTTGAATGAAACACCCATGTTTCCAGAAGCGAATTATTCAAACCCCAAAGAATCCCTCTCAACACATGGCTATGATGCTCCCCCACTACTTCTGCTTGTGATTAGAGATGCATATATTGTCAGCCACTAAGAGACATGCTCAACTGGTTATGGTCAAACAACTGACAAGCAAATCTGTGGTATTGAGCAGAATATTTGCTGTAGCCCTATTATTATTATTATCATCATTATTATTATTATTATTATTATTATTATATTATTATTATTATTATTGAGTGAGAGAGCAGTGCATGCCATCAAGTGACACAGGGGTAAAATATACGAAGCCCAGTATATCCATCATGACTACCCGTCTGATAAGGGTACACCAGGCACATGCATCACAACCATATGTGCACAACATGGTGATCTCATATCAAGATAAACAGCGCATGACCTTGCAGGTGGGGCCCAGTTAGAATTTTCTTCTGGTTGAGTAACCTATCCCACACAAAAGGTCCCTGAATAAGGGTTGTTTAAGGATGTTGAATGAAACACCCATGTTTCCAGAAGCGAATTATTCAAACCCCAAAGAATCCCTCTCAACACATGGCTATGATGCTCCCCCACTACTTCTGCTTGTGATTAGAGATGCATATATTGTCAGCCACTAAGAGACATGCTCAACTGGTTATGGTCAAACAACTGACAAGCAAATCTGTGGTATTGAGCAGAATATTTGCTGTAGCCCTATTATTATTATTATCATCATTATTATTATTATTATTATTATTATTATTATTATTATTATTATTATTGAGTGAAAGAGCAGTGTATGCCATCAAAGTGACACTGGGGTAAAATATACGAAGCCCAGTATACCCATCATGACTACCCGTCTGATAAGGATACACCAGGTACATGCATCACAACCATATGTGCATGACATGGTGATCCCATATCAAGATAAACAGCACATGACCTTGCAGGTGGGGCCCAGTTAGAATTTTCTTCTGGTCGAGTAACCCATCCCGCTCAAAAGGTCCCTGAATAAGGTTTGTTTAAGGATGTTGAATGAAACACCCATGTTATTATTATTATTATTATGGTAGTGAACTGACAGAATTGTTAGCATGTTTAGAAAATGTTTAGCAGCATCTCTTCCAGCTTTTTATATTTTGAGTTCAAATTCTGCTGAGAATTGCTTTGCTTTCATCTTTTTAGTGTTGATGAAATAAATACCAGTTGAGCACTGATGTTGATTTAATCAACTTCACTCCTTCCCTAAAACTGCTGGCCTTGCACCATAATTTGAAACATTATATATAACTAATTCATATATTTGTTGGTTTCTTCTCAGGAAAACAAGTCAGTATGGTTGACTTCAATCTTTGGCCATGGTTTGAGAAAATTAAAGCAAAAGTAGTGACAGACCAAACTATAGACCAATTCATCACCAAAGAATACCCATTTCTATGCCAATGGAATGAGAATATGTTGCTGCTGCCAGAGGTGAAGGCCACAAGACTTAATCCCCAGTACTATGCTGCATTCATCAAAAGTTTTGCCAATGGAGACCCAGATTATGACTTTGGTCTCCAACTGAATAAAAGTAAATTGTAAATGATTTGTAAATATGATGAATAGAATTTTTAAATAAGATTATAAATAAGATCTTCAGCTGAATAAACAGTTCTTTGGTTTGGACACTCAATTTAAAATAAAAGTTATTCAAGCTAAATTATGTATCAGATCTCCAGTTGAATAATAGTTAATTGTTAAGGATATGCTAGTGTGATATTTAAAGTATTCAGTTTAGATTACGATTTGCATCTCAAGTCGAATAAAGATTTATTGTAGACAATTTCTAAAAGTTTATGAGTGAGGAATTCAAAAAAATAATTTAAACATTCAAACGTGATGTTCTAGCTGAATAAAAGTTTACTTGTGAATGACTTTTTAATGGTGAACTATAAAATTTTAAAATTAGAATTTGATTTAAGTCCTTAGCTGAATATAATTAAATTGAACTGGTTTCTAAATGTGATGCAGTGAAGTTTTTAAAACTAGGTTATCATAAATGATCTTTGGGTGATCTTTTAGATTTCTAAACTAGATTATATGTGAGACCTAAAGTAGAATAAAATATGGTTTTTATCCAGATCATGGTTAAAGCCAACAGCTAGATAAGTATCAGTTTTCAATTGCTTCTAAGGATGATGGAAAAAAGATTTTAATCAAAATCATTTATTAAGGATTTTTACAAGTGATGCCTAAAGTTATCAAACCAGTTAATAATTTGAGATTGCAGCTGAATAAACAAAAATGCAAATAATTTCTAGAAGGCAGAAAAATTTTATAAACCATTTGGATAATTTGGGATAATAGCCAAGTTTTTTTATTTGGAATGTAAAAATTTTGTACTTGAAAAATTACATAAAATTCCTTGTGTCAGAGTATTTTTGGTTAATAAAAACTTAATTATTTTGGAAAATAGTTTTCAAAGAGTAATGAAAATATATTCTGTTTCAGGTATGAATGCTACAAACACATGTATGTATGTGTGTGTGGGTGTGTGTGTATGCATATATATACATACAAACACAGGAACATATATATACAAGGCAGTAAATTTTGAATGCAGTATAACTGTGAAAAGAGTTGAAAAAGATTTGGTATTTACTCTTAGAAGATGGAAAAAAAAGTTGCTAGCAGGCAGCTATGAACCCTGTGCCTCTCAGATACTAGCTGAGTGTTCTGTACCATTAAGCTAAGCAGTTCCTGACGAACAATTACCATCAATTTTAATGCTAATAGCTTTTTGGAATGTGGGAAGATTTTATAAACAAGCTTTATAAGCATTGAGTGTGTTGATATTTTATAGGCATGAATGTAAATTTTGAATGCAGTATAGCTGTGAAAACAGTCAAGAAAAACTGAGTATTTACTCTTGAAAGAAAAGTTGCCAGAATACAAATTTTTCCATCTTCTAAGGGTATATATCCATGTGAAAACAACCACAAAAAAATTGAGTATTAACCCTTAGAAGACTGAAAAAACAGTTGTTAAAACTTTAGAACTCAATATACATATGCTTTAGAATATAGCATTAGGCAAGTACAGAGTGTAATATCAATGAATGACAAAAGAACAGGAATGATGCAGTCACCTCTATTAGGTTACAACTGTTTCTGTTATAAGAAGCACTCAGCTCTAAATGCACTGTTTCTTATGGAAGAAACAGCTGTAAATTAATGAATTTGAATACATACTTCCTGTTCCTTTGTAATCCAGTCAATTTTATGTATTTGTTGGGAATATAGGTAGGGAAAGAGTCTTGGGATTACTTGCTTAAAAGATCTTAGATCACTGAGTCAATATGATCAACTAAAACTCTTCAAGGCATGATCACAGTCCAATGATCAAAACAAGCAAAAGAATTATTGGGTTGTCCGGAAAGTTCGTGCCGATTTATAGTAGCTTACCGTTTGACTTATTTTAGAACATGGTTGAGTCCATAAAATAGGATTTGACTACACCTCCATTTAGAGCACAGTTTAAGCTATCTTTTCATGGAAGAAGGTTTATGTTCCTATAACCTGTGTTAATTCTGTAACCCTTTTAAATGGAAGATAAGAAAGATCATTTTCGACACTTGATGCTTTGAGAACCAGACAAAAATTACTGCAGCTCGGCTGGGATGTGTTACCCCCCCCCCCCATATTCACCAGATATTGCTACTTCGGATTTCCACTTATTCAGGTCTCTGCAGAATAGTCTTAATGGTAGAAACTTTAATTCCTTGGATGACATAAAAAGATACCTTGATGAATTCTTTGCCATGAAACCACCTCAATTCTGGGAAGAGGGTATTTTCAATTTAAAGGAAAGATGGAGATGCATTGTGCAACAAAATGGTTCATGTTTGGTTGATTAAAAATGTAATGGCAAGTATTTATTGATCTTATTCTTTCTTTTAATAATCGGCACAAACTTTCCAGACAACCCAAAGTAATAGCACATTTTTCATAAAAGCAGTGTGCTTTTAGGAATTCCAACTAGTTCCAAAACCAAAATTGTAAGCTTTTTTCTCTCAAGACACTGAAACTTCTATTTTATTACACATAACAAGGTTTAGTAGTCTCAAGTTAGTAGAAGTGAACATGAAATTGAAAAGAGAAAAACATCTTGTAATAAATGCAACAGTAAATGACATGGCATATCAAGGCATCATACATAATGTAAGGACTTACATGATATTGGATACATGTAAAAAGCACCATCCGAATGTGGCCAATGCCAGTGCCACCTGACTGGTTCCTGTGCCAGTGGCATGTAAAAAGCAGCCACTACACTCTCAGAGTGGTTGGCATTGGGAAGGGTATCCAGCTGTAGAAATATTACCAGATCAGACTGGAGCTTGGTGTGATCTCCTGGCTTGCCAGTCCCCAGTCAAACCGTCCAACCCATACCAGCATGGAAAACGGACGTTAAACGAGGATGATGATAAGGTAGAAATAGATATACATTTCAATATATATGTAAACAAAATTACAGCTGAAAAATACACCAAATGTTTAGAACATCACCCACACAGTTCTACTTTCTCCTTCAACTTATTTTATCATGTTACTGCTCTAATTATTCACATTGTAACAATGTCACAATGAAACATTCACATACATATATTTATATACATACATTCATAACACCTCTGCTATTGAATACATGCATATCAACACATGGAAAACTAGTGGAACATCCCCATCAAAACCTCTATTCAGTGCAAACATATAATTCTATATATATAAATAAAAAACACTTGTTTGCCAAGAACTCATTAAATAATTATGTAATTGGCTTGGAACTTGAAATATAATTACTTCTGTATGGATATGGAATCCATTTTGTAAACATGGGATTTTCAGTTCTATCTTACTGAGTGACTCTTTGGGTGAGTATCTTCTGTTATAACCTTGGGACTGACCAAAGCTTTGTGAGAGGAACTGGTGGATGGGAACTCTTTGGAAGCCTGTCATACACAGTTACTGAACCACTTATCCAGAATTCAGAAATCCAGAATTACCAGAAATCTGGCTATTTTTGAAGTTGGCTAGCTTTGAAATCCATGGGCTGTAGTAGTTCTCCGTGCAGTCAGTTTTTTTTAGTGTCTATGGCATATGTGCCACACGACATGAGTTCTTACATGACTGCTGCTTTGTGGATGCTCTCCTCTCACAGGTAAGTAGTTATTTGTCTTAATTTATTATAATTTTTATTTATTACCATGTCTAAAAGGCCAGCACACAGGCAGCTTGCTTGCTCGTGGAAACCCAAAATGAAAACATTTAATGTCCAGCATAGCGAAGAAAGTGGAGTTACTTAAGAAACTCAATAAAGGTGCTTCAGCATGGATTTTGTGTGAGGAATATGGTGTTTGTATGTCTACTGTAGTGATGACTGCTGATAAGAACAAATTAGATGAGAGTAGTGATGATGATGGTGACAGTATACTGAAAGAAGAGGAGAGAGTGTCTACAGACAGGTTCATCAGCCTGATGGAGGAGTTAATTCAGGGAATGGAGCAAAAATCTTTCATCACAGAGCAGTATCTAATGTGGATGTACAAAATCCAAGTTTTCATTAAAGAAAAACTGGAGTATTTGAAACAGCAGAAACTAAAAGACAATTTTTCAAAGCTCAACCAGACAGCTTCAAGTGAACCTCAACTGGGGCCCCAACCTACAACCTCAAAGACCTTTGATTCTTCACCTGTCATCTTAGAAGCTGAATCATCTTCACTTGAAGATTTATAATTTGTACATACATACATATGCCAGTAGCCCCTGACTGGCCCCCATGCTGGTGGCACATACAGAGCACTATCCAAACATGATCGATACCAGTCCCACCTGACTGGCTCCTGTGCCGGTGGTATGTGAAAACCTCCACTACACTTTTGGAGTGGTTGGCATTAGGA
Source organism: Octopus sinensis (assembly GCF_006345805.1). Classification (NCBI taxonomy): domain Eukaryota; kingdom Metazoa; phylum Mollusca; class Cephalopoda; order Octopoda; family Octopodidae; genus Octopus; species Octopus sinensis. The sequence continues at coordinate 17,728,744 of NC_043014.1, read as the reverse complement.
AGGACATCCAGCTGTAGAAACATTGCAAGATCAGATTGGAGCCTGGGGCAGCCGCTGGCTCTCCAAACCTCAGTCAAACCGTCCAACCCATGCAAGCATGGAAAACAAACATAAAATGATGATGATGATGACATATATGTGTGTATATATATATATATGTGTATATATATATATATATATATATATATATATATATGTATGTTTTTCTCTCCTTGTTTCTCTCCTTGTTTCTTTTCTGTGTATCTTTCTGTCGAAGAGCATAGGTTCGAAACGTAAAAGATTTGTTTTATTTCTATTCCTGAGCGCCATACTAATACATTGTTTGTTTGTACTCCACCTGCCTTCGTCTTTTGTTTATTTTCGTAAACCTTCCCATTATATATATATATATATATATATATATATATATGTATATGTATATATATATATATATATATATATATTATATATGTATATGTATATATATATATGTATATGTGTATATATATATATATGTATATATATATATATATATATATATATATATATATATATATTGTCATCATTTAACGTCCGTTGTCCATGCTGCCATGGGTTGGACACTTTGATTGGGCTGCCACTTTGTAAGGTTGCACCAAACTCCTATCTGATTTGGTATGGTTTTCTGTAGGTGGATGCCCTTCCAAACGCCAATCGCTCCAAGAGCATAATGGGGTGCTTTTACATTCCACTGGCATGGGTGCCAATTTGCATGACACCAGTATCAGCCACAACAGCAATTTTGCACATCTTGATGGGTCTTCTTCTCAAGCACAACATAATGTCAAAGCTCTTGGTCATTGCCTCTGTGATGCCCAATATATATATATGGGGTTACAAAAAGAATTCCATATCTACACAGAAGTAATTATACTTCAAATTTCAACCCTGACACTTAACAAGCTTGTTACATAACTATTTAATGAGTTCTCTGCAAACAAGTTTCTTTTTTTTTTTTTCTTGTCTGACAATTCAGCAGGAAACAGGAAGAGAGTTAGTAGTAGAAAGACAATTTGTGGCAGAAATCTAATTCAGTAAGGGTTACAATCTATGGCACAGAAATTAGAATATATTTCAAATTCACAGTAACCCAAGCTCTAGGGAATGGGTCCAATCATTAGAATAGAATTTTTGTTGTGTAGCTAGAGATAAATTTTGATTGAGCAGGCCTGTGACATTACAAGTGGAGGCACATGGCCTCGTGGTTAGAGAAGCGGACTCACAGTCAAGGGATCGCAGGTTTGAATCTCAGACCAGGCAATGTATGTGTTTACGAGCGAAATACCTAAGCTCCATGTGGCTCTGGCAGAATGTAATGGTGAACTTCTGCTGACACTTTCACCACAACTTTCCCCAATTCTTTCCTCCTGCATATAGCAGCTCACCTGTGATGAACCGGCGTCCCATCCAAGGAAATCAGGAAACCAGCCCTTATGAGCCAAGTTTCTGTGTTTCTGTGTGTACGTATATATGATATATACTAGCTGGTGTGTCCGGTAATTTCCAGGGTAAAAACGTTGTATTGAAACGCCTTATTTCTCTGATATAAGAAATCAATTTCGTTATAACTGTCACAAAAGGTGTATTTTCCATCATGAAAAAGTACAAAAAACTGTCAGCTGGAGGAGAGAGAGATTGTATGTATATAAATATATGAATGAAATGTTTGAAGAAACTGCAATAATAATGTTCACACGCACTGATGGTCGCTCTCAGTAACTGACTTTAGCTTACAGAGTTCTTGTTTTTATAACTATCAAAAAGCAGCCAGAGGGATAGACATATTGTTGAGAGCAAATGCTTTTGTTGGCGGTCTGTTATCTCCATTTCAGCCCCTGGTGGCCTAGAAGAAGTAAGAAGGGTTAAGTGGCAAAGCATTCTGCTTAGTGAAGGGTAATGTATAACTGCTGTCATTCACAGAATTGTTTTACCGTGAGAAAAGCACCGTTGAAGTGTTAAGTGAAATTTGGCAATCGAGGATCGAATCCATGCTATGCCTGCATGAAGCCACTACAAATACGTTGTGGGATAAAAAATTTATCAACTGTCATGGAAAAAGTGTAACTGTAAAATGCAGAATTATCAGAGTAATTGGGCATTCAAAAAAGTATGTATGTATAGAAATGTATGAATGAAGTCTTTAATGTTTAAGATTCAAATTAAGGAAGTGCAATAATAATGTGTAGCAGTTCAAAACTGTGAGTAGTGAAATCCAGAATTAGGTCGGCTGATCGTGAGAATCAAATATTGATCACTTCACTAAAAACTGCAGGTGGTATGGGTTATTTTCCTTAGGTTGTTTAAATAAAATATAAATAATATGCAGTAGATAGAAGGATCCGTTGGAGGGGCCCTGTTATCGATATTTTTCAACAATCTAAGTATGTCACAAGGTTTCCAGACATGAGTTTTACTCACACGTCAAATAAAGTATAAAAGTGATATTGTCTGCAAAAATTAGAAATTGAACACACAAAAAGATGCTATGCAGGTGCTATGAGTTATTTCCCTTGGGTGTTAAAAAAATAGTTATATGAGGCAGATATAAAGGTCCCTTCCAGGGACCGTATTATCGATTTTTCAACTATCTAAGTATGTCACGAGGTTTCCAGATATGAGTTCTACTCATGTGTCAGTTTCATCAAAATCAATAAAACTATGTAGGAAGAGTTAGCTAACAATGCTACAAACAAACACACACCAATTTTCTACATATGTAGTCAGAATGAATTGTATCTTGGAAGGGCTTTTATACAAGTAATAAACACATCCACTAGTTATATTTCACTTCTTTATTTTCATTTGTCAACTGGTTCTGAAGAGTTTTGAGGCTGCCACTCCCTTGGCACTCAGACCACATTCCTAGTACCCACCACCACCACTTTTAGCAGCAAATTCAGGACAACTGTATTTCAGAAATAAAACTTAACCTAATTAACTCCATTATTTTATTGCTTTTATATACATCGCTCCCCCCTCCTTTGGCCACTCTGTTATCACCTCACTTTTCTTCAAACCGTGCCTAGATCTGGAAGAGAGGGCAGTAATGCCCACTTTGGGAACCACTGATTTAACAAATTAACTAATCACTTCTTTCATTAATCAATCAGCTAGGTTTGACAGTCCTTTCACCATGGCATTTCATTGATGAGATCATGAATGAAAGGTAATTGTCTGAGCAAATGATTAATCAAAGAATCGATTGATTGCTTAAATGATAGTCCAATTGACTAATAACAAGAAAGAAGTGAAATAGAATCAGTACATGTATTTATTTTTGGCATTATGACCCTCCCAAGTTACAAAATATTTTCCAATATATCAAGATTCACATCAAGAATCTTGCAAACCAAATACAAAAATGAAATGTAGCAATGATTCCCGTTAAATATTTCAAACATCAATTGGATAAATTTCTCCAAGAATGTGTAACACAGTATTAATACAGGGCTGTCTTTAGATGAATTCCTTATTAATTATGAAATTCCTTATTAATTAAGGACACATCTATAGACATATATAAATGCCATGCATTTATACATCAACACACAGACATACACACACGCATAACGAGATAGGATTAAAAGTACACATTGCTGTAATACATTTTATTTACTTATTCAAAGTTGATGATTCGCTCTAATTATGGAGAATGACTCATCAGCTTCAGGTACACACACACACACACATACATACATACATACATATATACATACATATTTAAATATACATATATATACACATTTATATGTGTGTGTGTGTGAAGGTGCATGGCTCAGTGGTTAGAGCATCGAGCATGCAATCGTGAGTTTGATTCCTAGACCAAGCTGCATGTTGTGTTCTTGAGCAAGACACTTTATTTCACATTGCTCCAGTTCACTCAGCTGTATCAGCCTTTGCCTTTCCCTTGGATAACATTGGTGGCACGGTCAGGGGAGGCTGATATGCATTGGCGACTGCTGGTCTTCTATACTTTTTTTTGTCTGACAATTCAGCAGGAAACAGGAAGAGAGTTAGTAGTAGAAAGACAATTTGTGGCAGAAATCTAATTCAGTAAGGGTTACAATCTATGGCACAGAAATTAGAATATATTTCAAATTCACAGTAACCCAAGCTCTAGGGAATGGGTCCAATCATTAGAATAGAATTTTTGTTGTGTAGCTAGAGATAAATTTTGATTGAGCAGGCCTGTGACATTACAAGTGGAGGCACATGGCCTCGTGGTTAGAGAAGCGGACTCACAGTCAAGGGATCGCAGGTTTGAATCTCAGACCAGGCAATGTATGTGTTTACTAGCGAAATACCTAAGCTCCATGTGGCTCTGGCAGAATGTAATGGTGAACTTCTGCTGACACTTTCACCACAACTTTCCCCAACTCTTTCCTCCTGCATCTAGCAGCTCACCTGTGATGAACCGGCGTCCCATCCAAGGAAATCAGGAAACCAGCCCTTATGAGCCAAGTGTGGCTTGAGAAGGAACAAACATGACATTACAAGGCACAACCAACAAATCACTTTTTCTAGATATACCAGGATCAGTGCTGAAAACTGAAGCATTCGGAGCTTGGATTAGTGTGTATGTATGTGTGAATGAATGGGACTGTCTGAAAAGTGTATTTGTTTGTTAGTTGTTTGTAGGTGTACTTGTTCATGTGTTTCTGTGTGTACATATATATGATATATACTAGCTGGTGTGTCCGGTAATTTCCAGGGTAAAAATGTTGTATTGAAACGCCTTATTTCTCTGATATAAGAAATCAATTTCGTTATAACTGTCACAAAAGGTGTATTTTCCATCATGAAAAAGTACAAAAAACTGTCAGCTGGAGGAGAGAGAGATTGTATGTATATAAATATATGAATGAAATGTTTGAAGAAACTGCAATAATAATGTTCACATGCACTGATGGTCGCTCTCAGTAACTGACTTTAGCTTACAGAGTTCTTGTTTTTATAACTATCAAAAAGCAGCCAGAGGGATAGACATATTGTTGAGAGCAAATGCTTTTGTTGGCGGTCTGTTATCTCCATTTCAGCCCCTGGTGGCCTAGAAGAAGTAAGAAGGGTTAAGTGGCAAAGCATTCTGCTTAGTGAAGGCATCTGGGTAATGTATAACTGCTGTCATTCACAGAATTGTTTTACCGTGAGAAAAGCACCGTTGAAGTGTTAAGTGAAATTTGGCAATCGAGGATCGAATCCATGCTATGCCTGCATGAAGCCACTACAAATACGTTGTGGGATAAAAAATTTATCAACTGTCATGGAAAAAGTGTAACTGTAAAATGCAAAATTGTCAGAGTAATTGGGCATTCAAAAAAGTATGTATGTATAGAAATGTATGAATGAAGTCTTTAATGTTTAAGATTCAAATTAAAGAAGTGCAATAATAATGTGTAGCAATTCAAAACTGTGAGTAGTGAAATCCAGAATTAGATTGGCTGATCGTGAGAATCAAATATTGATCACTTCACTAAAAACTGGGTTATTTTCCTTAGGTTGTTTAAATAAAATATAAATAATATGCAGTAGATAGAAGGATCCATTATCGATATTTTTCGACAATCTAAGTATGTCACAAGGTTTCCAGACATGAGTTCTACTCACATGTTAAATAAAGTATAAAAGTGATATTGTCTGCAAAAATTAGAAATTGAAAACACAAAATATCAATATTCTAAGTAATCAAACCTAAACAATGAAAACTCCCTTGAGTGTTTAAAAAGATGTTATGCAGGTGCTATGAGTTATTTCCCTTGGGTGTTAAAAAAATAATTATATGAGGCAGATATAAAGGTCCCTTCCAGGGACCGTATTATCGATTTTTCAACTATCTAAGTATGTCACGAGGTTTCCAGATATGAGTTCTACTCATGTGTCAGTTTCATCAAAATCAATAAAACTATGTAGGAGAAGTTAGCTAACAACACCACAAACAAACACACACCGATTTTCTACATATGTAGTCAGAATGAATTTTTGTATCTTGGAAGGGCCTTTATACAAGTAATAAACACATCCACTAGTTATATTTCACTTCTTTAATTTCATTTGTCAACTAGTTCCCAAGAGTTTTGAGGCTGCCACCCCCTTGGCACTCAGACCACATTCCTAGTACCCACCACCACCACTTTTAGCAGCAAATTCAGGACAACTGTATTTCAGAAATAAAACTAAACCTAATTAACTCCATTATTTTATTGCTTTCATATACATCGCTCCCCGCCCCTTTGGCCACTCTATTATCACCACACTTTTCTTCAAACCGTGCCTGGATCTTTCCATCAGGCCCATCCCTGGAAGAGAGGGCAGTAACGCCCACTTTGGGAACCACTGATTTAACAAATTAACTAATCACTTCTTTCATTAATCATTCAGTTAGTCAATCAATCAGCTAGGTTTGACAGTCCTTTCACCACAGCATTTCATTGATGAGATTGTGAATGAAAGGTAATTGTCTGAGCAAATGATTAATCAAAGAATCGATTGATTGCTTAAATGATAGTCCAATTGACTAATAACAAGAAAGAAGTGAAATAGAATCAGTACATGTATTTATTTTTGGCATTATGACCCTCCCAAGTTACAAAATATTTTCCAATATATCAAGATTCACATCAAGAATCTTGCAAACCAAATACAAAAATGAAATGTAGCAATGATTCCCGTTAAATATTTCAAACATCAATTGGATAAATTTCTCCAAGAATGCGTAACACAGTATTAATACAGGGCTGTCTTTAGATGAATTCCTTATTAATTAAGGACACATCTATAGACATATATAAATGCCATGCATTTATACACCCACACACACACACACACACATACACACACGCATAACGAGATAGAATTAAAAGTACACATTGACTGTAATACTTTTTATTTACTTATTCAAAGTTGATGATTCACTCTAGTTATGGAGAATGACTCATCAGCTTCAGGTACACACACACACACACTCACACATACATACATACATATTTAAATATACATATATATACACATTTATATGTGTGTGTGTGTGTGTGTGTGAAGGCGCATGGCTCAGTGGTTAGAGCATCGAGCTTGCAATCGTGAGGTTGTGAGTTTGATTCCTGGACCAAGCTGCATGTTGTGTTCTTGAGCAAGACACTTTATTTCACATTGCTCCAGTTCACTCAGCTGTATCAGCCATTGCCTTTCCCTTGGATAACATCGGTGGCACGGTCAGGGGAGGCTGATATGCATTGGCGACTGCTGGTCTTCTATAAAAACAATTCTAGGCAACTTTCTGCCCAGACAGGTACCTAGGAGTGAAACCTCTTAGGTGCGCCTATGATCATTTGTGATATATATATATATATATATATATATAACACACACATTCATATATATGCATCTATGCCTGCATGCATTTGTGTATGTGTGTGTGTCCTTGTCTTGATACCGTATGGTGGTTGGAAATGAGTGTCACCTTCACATAAGCAGTGTTATTCATGTTGGATATTCTAAAAAGGCATGTCTGTCCATAAACAAATATTATCTAATTTGGAATCAGGTGAGGGTTGGCAACAGGAAGAGCATCTGGCTGTAAAAAATTCTGTCTCACTAAACTCCTTGCAAGCAAGGAAAATTGGGTGATAAAATAATGATGATGTTGATGTGTGTGTATACGTATGTGTGTGGGTGTGAGTATACATATATATATATAAATTTGGTGTGTGTTGCATTCCATTATTTGATAAATGAAAAATATGTATAAACAAACGACATAACGTATACTGAATGTAAAAACGAACGGGAGACAAACAAAAAGCCCATAACTTTACATCAGTTATCGACCAATGGTACTGTTCTGTTTCACAGCTTTAACAATAAGACTCAGTGCTTCTCAATTGGCAGTGCACGCAAAAAATTTTTGCTTGCGCAGAATTAGAGACAAGTGCAAACAAAATGAAGCAAAACGACACAGAATCTGATTTAGGACGGGGAACAAAGACATATAGTCAAACAAAATACGACCTTGGGGCCAAGGAGATGAGAATAGTGGTTTACGCTTAGAAAATATTTTGAAGGATGGAGAAAGGAAAGATAGAATTTGCAGCTGGTCAGCTAGTCATAAGTTTATTTACTACACCTTTGTTTTTAATTGTATATATATATATTATATATATATATATACAGAGAGAGAGAGAGAGAGAGAGTAGGCGCAAGAGTGGTTGTGTGGCAAGTAGCTTGCTTACCAACCACATGATTCTAGGTTCAGTCCCTCTGCGTGGCACCTTGGCCAAATGTTTTCCACTATAGCCTTGGGCCCACCAAAGCCTTGTGAGTAGATTTGGAAACTGAAAGAAGCCTGTCATATATATATACATATATATATCATCATCATCATCATCATCATTTAGCGTCCGTTTTCCATGCTAGCATGGGTTGGACGGTTCAACTGGGGTCTGGGAAGCCCGAAGGCTGCACCAGGCCAGTCAGATCTGGCAGTGTTTATATATATATATATATATATATATATATAATATATATATATATAAAAGGGTTTGTATGATTGTGTATTGAGGGATATATATTATTCAAAGAAATTCCAGGTCTGTCTGTTTCTTATGTTTTATTTATATTCATTATAATATTAACGTAGAATATAGAATATATAGTATAAATAATATATATATAGCAAAATGAAATGAAGTATTGATTGTCTTATTGAAGAGATGAAATGTTGAATATAAAATATTAAGGGACTAGTATACTTTCATGCATTATAGCAGTCTTCAAGGTCCCAGGTTGTGAAAGGAGTATATATATATATATAATTAATAATATGAGGGTAATAAAAATTTTAGAAATTTTTAATACCTGTGGCCTAGCGTGTAGAAAAATTAGTCAATAAACTATGTATTATCCATATAATTACAGTGTATTTTTCATACCCCTTGAGTTTTTTCCCTAATAGTAGTTTGGATTTCAGCTGTTCCTTCTAGCATGAAAGGAATCCTATGAAGGATACCTCTTATGTGTTTAAATGTACACTGTATTTATATATATATATATGTGTGTGTGTGTGTGTGTGTGTGTGTGTGTGTGTGTGTGTGGTGTGTGTGTGTGTGTGTGTGTATGTATGTATGTATGTATGTATGTATGTATATGTAAATATATATTACTAGTCATCTTTACATTCCTCTAGAAGTGGGAGTTTGTTGCTTGGGAGGTGTAGGGGGAAAAATATGACGAATATGATATTTTTATCAGATATTCCAACCATGATAAAGACAGATAAAAGAAGATATCTTTTTAAAAAAATATAAATTATGTGGTTTTGCTGGTTCATTTTTAGATGTGACACAACTACTTTTATCATTTATGTCCTGATGTGTCACTATCTGACTGTGTGTGTATGCATTTACGTGTGTGTATGTGTGTATGCATGCATGCATGAGTGAGTGCATACTTATGTGTGTACACGACTACATACACACAAAACTATTCAATTCACATAGTAATATTTTTCCTATAGATAGATAGATACATACATACATACATACATACATACATACATACATACATACATACATACATAGACACACCTACACACATACATATACATGCTTACTTGCTCATGACAGCCTGTCATGTGATGACAATGTCAATCCAAGACATTCGTCCTTCTCTACCTCCAACGTATTGTTTCTCATGGGAGTGGAGGTGGCTGACAATACCAATTCCAGGCAGACAGATCCTGTGGCACTGAAGGCACTGAAAGTGACCCCAAACAAAAGCCACAGAGTGTTGATGATGTTTCCTCCTCTCTTCATGCAGTCTCCTGCATTCAGTTTCAAGCAGCTCTACTCCAGCATCACACATGCACTTCTATGCTTTCCAATTAACAATCTGGGGCTACAACCAATTGAGTGGGACACCACATAAAATGAAAGACAGTTTGAAATGGTCATGAAATTGAAGTTTTGGACATCCAGAGGGTCTACTTCCAGTCTCGATCTCACTGAAGGGGACCATCTTTGGGAGCCAGTTACCCGGCATCCAAATTACATGGCCAACCAGCAGAGAAGATGATGAAGGATGCAAGCTGTGGCACTGCAGATCCCTGTCCTCAGGAAGATCTCTGTGTGAGGCACCTTGTCCTTCCACATGAAATCGAGAATACATCTGAGCAATCTGATATGGAATGCTTCCGATTTTCTGATCTGGCATTGATAAACAGTCCACCCAAATGACTGAAACAAGTGAGAGATAAAAGATATATATATAAGACCTATATATATATATATGAGCAAGACCTATATATATGAGTGTCATCCTCCTAATCATCATCATTATCATCATTTTACATCCACTTTCATGTTGACATGACTCGAATTGATCCTCACAGTCTGTGTGGTGTTCTTGCTGGAAGCAACCACTCTCATAGATTGATTCTTATATATTCCAGTTTGGCTTGGTTTCTATAGCAGGTTGTTCTTCTTAACAACAACCACTTTATAGCATGTAGGGCTGGCTGCATTTTCTCATGACAACAGCGCTAAAGAGGTTGTCATATTACTAACACCAGACTAAATAGTCCTTTCTCACTTTGCACCTTTTCCCATTAATTTTCCAACCACTTTACAGTGTGCACTGGGTGCATTTTTCCATGGCACAAGCACTAAAACGGTTAAACCGTTAAACCCTCAGCAAGACACAGCTAAAGAGACCTCTTTCCTTTTGCTTGCTTACTAATCACTCTAGAATGTATGATGCGGTAGTGCCTTTTGCCAAGGTGCCTGCACAAGCAGGATTGCCCTTTATACTAAGAGCACTCACAACCCTAAGGGTGGATGTTTGCTCAAGATAATGTGACTGAGGAGGGAAATAGAAGAGAGAGAGAGAGTGTGTGTGTGTGTGTGTGATGTCTGGCAATTACAGAAAGGGTGTTTTATTGAATAAAAATGGTCTGCTGCAGTCTCTCGTGCTTAGGTGTTGTGATGAGTGAAGGAAGTAGTGATGAGCACAGTAGTAAAAATGACATAACAGGATAACCCTCACCCACCCATACCATATGTGTTTATACAAGCAGTATAGGTTGGTGGATAGATGAGTGATTGAGGGATATAAATGATAGCAAGATGAGTGATGTGATGGAGAAGAGTGAAAGAGAAACAGGATGCTGAGCAGATGAATGGGATTCAAAGAATGCAGCAGCAGGCACTAGTTGTAGGATTAGCGTGATATATATATATATATATATATATATATATATATATATATATACATATGTGTTTGTATGTGTGTGTATGTATACATATCTATATACATTTGTGCGCACCACCACCCCTTACACACACACACACGAATATGTACATACACACAAACATAGATCCATACTCTCCATCACTAGCCTCGTTTTAACGTCTTTTTGCCTTGCATGCAGGGATGGTCAGATCTTCTCCACAATCTTCAATGCCAATCAGAATTGTCCTGTATCATCTCCTCTTTGAGATGCAGCATCTTCGCTGTTTATGCAGCAGTCATTCAACACATGTGTCACATATCCATGACAGCAAAAGTTTCTCTTTCTTGCTTGCACATAAATATCTGAATCCTCTCATGCCCAGACCTTTCTCTCAGCTCATTTGCACTCTGATATTTATATTTATGTATACTAATATTACACATCCGGTGTAGCATGCTTGCTTCACTACTTTCTAGCCTTCACAAGTCTTCTACATTCAAGGCCTCTGCTTTACAACCATGCAGTATCACAGAAGTACCATGCAGTCTATCCTTCATGCTGAAGGAGAAAACTTTTGTTGTCAGCAGAGGTAAAAACTCTCCAAACTTCTTCCAACCCACATCTACCACGAAACAAGTATCTCTACTTCTCCAAGAGTTTGCATCCTTTTTAGTTTCCTTCCTCTAATACATCTTTGCCCTTGTGGTAATGATACTGTGACACCAATCATTGGGTATAACACGTTTCTGTTATTAACTGATTAATTCATCAGTACATGCCAGTACCCGCCTTCGTTAAATATTTTAAAATATCTTATCAACTATTCCTGATGGACCAGCAGTTTTCCCTACCTTCATATCATTAATTGTCTCGTGTCAACTTGAATCAGTGATTCTTCTGCTAGATGTGGCAGGCCCTCTCTTTCTCTTACATTTTTCTTATTCAACAACCTCCTATACTAGCATTTCCATGTATCCTTCATTCCATAAGACGTGAGTCTGGATACACATCTACCAAATGATTTTTTGGTTCTCTCTGATAGAATCCTTGCAATCTGGAACACCTCATGCTTCTAGTATTCACATCGTAGAATATGGATAAAAATCTTCCTTCCTGTTTCTCCCTGAGTTAAGTATAATTGGCATCTAGATCCTCTTCTATTAGGTTGGCAACTAAGTTCCTGCCATTTTTTTAAAATCAAAATTTTTTAAAAGGTTTAATAAAAAATAACAACTAATTAATCAATAATGTATTTACCCTTGTTG
>NC_043014.1:17683743-17711243 GCF_006345805.1 Octopus sinensis | reverse complement strand
TAACATTATGGTCTAACAAATAGATTACTCACAGACTTTAAAAAAATAATTCCTGAGGAAACAGTCAGCCTCCAGTATCAGCGATCATATACAGCTCCTAGCATCTATCCAGTCAGCACAAGTTTAAGTGGACACAGCATCTACCAGCCACATATTATTTTATATATAAAAGTCCATGTGATTCTTGCTCAGATAAATGCTGAAGCTTCTATTTCATCTTTGTTTATGGCAGTTACATTGTTCAAAGATTGTACAATAGCTGCTTTTACTACAAACTGGCAAAGGCCTGTTTTTTGTATTGTAAGGTTTGACAGTATTGTCTTACATAGTTGGCTGTTTGCAATCACAGCCAAAAGAAAGAACATTTGGTTGAAATATATAAATTGAAGTCTATAAAAAAAATCTGTGTTTCTATGTCCTTTACCTTAGGGCTTAGGTATGCTGCACTTCAGTAAATGAATAAGTTTTAAATGATTTGGTGGATGCGTATAATTCTTATATGTGTGTAAATGTGAATACATACAGAAATATATACATGCATGGGCATGTCCATATGGACTACATTAGCACTCTTATAAGTTTGATAAAGTCTGACTTAATTAGCAATCTATTATTCATAATAAAGATTTAATAGACAATTAGACTAATAAAAAAACTCTATTGATGACTTTTCAATCACACTCATTGAAGCTCTTTGTGAAAATCTGAACACAAGAAGAGCAATAGAAACCCTTTTCCCTTATCTGTGATTTCGTTTTCCTCTGCTGTCTTTATTTTTGATGTGGTGTATTTCAGGCAGTTAATTTTTACACTATAATACCTACAGATTAAGAACTTCAGTCTTGACAAAATAGTGACATAACTAGAGGTGCTAAAGCTTTTTTATTTTTACCTGTTCAAGGAGTGCAGTTACCTGCTTGAGTGTACAGTTGAACAAATGCCTCTAAAAGCAGGCAAATATGGAATTGCGGTAGAGAGAAAAGTTAAATTCAAGAGGAAGCTAGATAGTAAGGGTTGGGAGTGGCAAATGAGGTCAAATGTACTCCTCAACAAGAAAATAAGAATGCATCAATCACGTTCATTCTGATCAAGACCTGTCAAGGAATTTGCAACCATGTTTGAGGTTGTTTAAATGATGACTCTTATATCCGTCACTGAAGAAGAGCTAAAGGCACCAGTTCCCAAAACTAGCCACTTTCCATGGTGAACTATCTAAAAGTGCTCTTTTAATAGAAATACCAAAGCTGGAAGGTACCAGAAGACAGTAAAGATTGATCAGGTAAAAGCTTCTGTAGAATCCTTTCCAGCCCTCTCACTTAGCCTAATCTTAGTTCTAGCAATTTCTGCGTGTATACTTTTGAAGGTTTTTCAACGCGGAAAGTATTTAAGATTTATTTGAGATCTACCATGAGACATCAAGGCTTTCTAATCTTGTGACATTATTAATTAAAAGGAAATTGTGAAAGACTTTGATTTCTATGAAGTGATTTACAAATCCTCAGCTTTGAAGATCAAGATATGCAAGTTCTGAATTAATTAAGATACTCTTTACTCTTTTACTTGTTTCAGTCATTTGACTGTGGCCATGCTGGAGCACTGCCTTTAGTCGAGCAAATCGACCCCAGGACTTATTCTTTGTAAGCCTAGTACTTATTCTATCGGTCTCATTTTGCCAAACTGCTAAGTAACGGAGACGTAAACACACCAGCATCAGTTGTCAAGCGATGTTGGGGGGACAAACACAGAGACACAAACATTACCAAATCCACTAACAAGGATTGGTCGGCCCGAGGCTATAGTAGAAGACACTTGCCCAAGGTGCCACGAAGTGGGGCTGAACCTGGAACCATGTGGTTGGTAAGCAAGCTACTTACCACACAGCCACTTCTACGCCTTGATTTAAGATGTTCATTAAATGCTAAAATGCTAGTTTATAAGATTATGTCATTTATGGGAATATTTCCATATATTTTTGTCAACATGTTCTACATGATTTGAACCATTATTAGTAATCCTAGTCTATTAGTATTATGTTATATAACAATATACTTTAATTTTAAAATTATATTCATTCAGTTGAAACATTATTGCATGTTTTAAACTGTTTTCACTTTTATTACACCAAAGTAATTTCAAAAACAACCCTCTTTTTTTTCTCAAAATATAGCAGAATGTTCAAATAAAATGCAAAATATTCTTTTCTACTCTAGGCACAAGGCCCGAAATTTTGGGGGAGGGGTCCAATCGATTAGAGTGACTCCAGTACACAAATGGATGAAAGGCAAAGTTGACCTCAGTGGGGTTTGAACTCAGAACGTAAAGACAGAGGAAATACAGCAAAGCATTTTGCCCGGCATGCTAACATTTCTGCTGGCTCGCTGCCTAAAATGCGAAATATTGTAAAAGAAAATCTCATGCCGAACATTTTTTCTTTTAATATTCAACTTAAATAGGGCAGCAAGGCAGCAAGCTGGCAGAATCGTTAGCATGTCGGGCGAAATGCTCAGCAGTATTTCGTCTGTCGCTACGTTCTGAGTTCAAATTCCGCCGAGGTCGACTTTGCCTTTCATCCTTTCGGGGTCGATTAAATAAGTACCAGTTACGCACTGGGGTCAATATGATCGACTTAATCCGTTTGTCTGTCCTTGTTTGTCCCTTCTGTGTTTAGCCCCTTGTGGGTAGTAAAGAAATAGGTATTTCATCTGTCTTTACATTCTGAGTTCGAATTCCGCCAAAGTCAATTTTGCCTTTCAGCCTTTCGGGGTTGTTAAATTAAGTACCAGTTATGTACTGGGGTAGATTTAATTGACTGGTCCCCTCCCCCAAAATTTTAGCTTTCTGCCTAGATAATACAGTTCTTTATTTAAGAGATGAGGAATTATGTACATTATTTACATAATCGGCATTTCGTTTATCTTTACATTCTGAGTTCAAATTTCACCGACATCAACTTTGCCTTTCATCCTCGCGGGGTCGATAAAATAAGTGTCTATTAAGTATTGAGGTAAATGTAATCGACTTACCCCCTCCCCCGAAATTGCTGGCCTTGTGCTAAATTTTGAAATCAATATTTGACCTAAATTCAATCACCTTTATTTGATATGGGATAAATTTGATTTTGTTCAGTAAAAATGTAGGTCGTGCATAGATTTCTTTTTTTGTTTGGTTAGTCGATTCATAAATGAATAAACATGTAAACATATAACAATATTTATGGTTCTGAATCTGACTAGGCTTGGTCTTCTTAGATCTTTGTGAAGGCTTAAGATGACCAGACATAAATCAGATCGATCCAACTTTTTCTACCCACAGACAGATAAAGAAACTTGTGGTGTAACCGCGAGATTCAAATTGTATGTTTATCAAAAAATGTAATACCTTACAGTCAAGCCCTGCCCTGAGGTTGTTGATGTCCAAGAGACAAACTGAACTGCGGGGCCTTTACAAGTTTCTTTCTTTATTTATTTATTTTTGTTTTGTTTTCGTAGGAGGGAATAAACTGCTACTTTAGGAATATAGTGTTTATTATAATTATACATGATAATGAGTAAAGTTCAAATGCAGCATCAAAGCTGCAGATTCTCACATCAACATAAGTAGGGAGAATGCAATGAGCTAGCTGAATTGTTGGCACGTCGGGCAAAATGTTAAGTGGTATTTCGTCCGTCTTTATGTTCTCAGTCCAAATTCCGATGAGGTCGATTTTGCCTTTCATCCTTTCAAGTTGGTAAAACAAGTTGATCACCGGAGTTGATGTAAATGACTTACCCTCTCCCCCGAACTGGCTGGCTTTATGTCAAAATTTGAAACCAATATAAGTGGAGAGAGAGATGGGGAGACTGAAAGTAGATTTATGATCTCAGCACATTTTTTTTTACAAACACTGAGTGGAGGGTGGGTGGATGACAAAATTGTTTTTTCTGACTTTTTAGATTTGCAAATGTTTTCACACCACTTTTTTTCACTTTATCTTTTTTTTTTTACACAATTTTCTATCAAGAGATTGCTAAAGAATTTAAAGCCTTGCATCATTGACAACTGCAAATGTCTTTATAAACTTTACTAAAAATCGTCTCTCCCATGATTACTGGTATGGTATAATCATATAATTCTACATGTCACTCTGTAAGTTAGAACGTGCATTATGTTCTGATGGCCAATTTTCACTAAAAATTGGTAGATGGGCTTTACCTTTCATCCATTTGGGGTTGATAAAATATGGGCCAGTTGAGTACAGGTTTTGTGCCTATAGTAAAAAGGATTATTATTACTTGCAAAAAAATTAGCGAACAGGCAGAATCGACTTGGCCTATCCTTTCAGGGTCAACGGAATAAGTAGCAGTTGAGCACTGGAATCCACTTATGCCATCCCCCGAAATTGCTGGCCTTGTGATAAAATTTGAAATCATTATTACAAGCAGATTTTTTGCTAATAAATATCCTTACAGGCAACCCACATGTTTGGCATGATATCCTATAAACTTGTTACTAATGATAAATCTAAGGGAAAGGTGCAGGTGTGGCTATGTTGTAAGAAGTTTGCTTCCCAACCACTTGGTTAAGGGTTCCGTTCCACTGCATGGCACCTTGAGCAAGTGTCTTCTGCTATGACCTCAGACCGACTAAAGCCTTGTAAGTAGATTTGGTAGAAAGAAAATGGAAGAAGCCCGTCGTATATTGTGTGTGTGTGTGTGTGTGTGTCCCACCACCACTTGGAACCGTAACTTAATGATTCAGCAAAAGTGGCCGATAGAATAAGTACAAGACTTTAAAAAACATGTACTGAGGTCGATTTGTTTGACTAAAACCTTTCAAGGTGGTGCCCCAGTCAGATGACTGAAACAATTAAAAGATAAAAGAGAAAGGAATTTGTGTTAACATTACTTTTGTAATACCTAAATTAGCAAGGCGGCGAGCTGGCAGAAACGTTAGCGTGCTGGGCGAAATACGTAGCGATATTTTGTCTGTCTTTAGGTTCTGAGTTCAAATTCCGCCGAGGTCGACTTTAGCTTTCATCCTTTCGTGGTCGATAAATTGAGTACCAGTTACGCACTGGAGTCAATATAATCGACTTAATCCGTTTGTCTGTCCTTGTTTGTCCTCTCTGTGTTTAGCCCCTTGTGCGTAGTAAAGAAATAGGTATTTCGTCAATCTTTACGTTCTGAGTTCAAATTCTGCCGAGGTTGACTTTGCCTTTCATCGTTTCGGAGTCGATTAAATAAGTACCAGTTATGCATTGGGGTCGATATAATCGACTTAATCCTGTTGTCTGTCCTTTTTTGTCCCCTCTGTGCTTAGCCCCTTGTGGGCAGTAAAGAAATAAGAAACGTTAGCACGCCGGGCGAAATGCTTAGTGGTATTTCGTCTGGCTTTGGGTTCTGAGTTTCAATTGCGCCGAGGTCGACTTTGCCTTTCATCCTTTCGGGGTTGATAAATTAAGTACCAGTTGTGTGCTGGGTCGATCTAATCGATTGGCACCCTCCCCAATAAATGTCATGCCTTGTGCCTAGATTAGGGAAGAATATCTAAATTAGCCAAGAGACTACATTCATTATTAACACTATTTTCTTGGTAAACTGTCCTCCGAACACTGACATCCTAATGTCAGTCTAATTTTAATTTTAATTTTTATCGGGTAAATATTTTGTTGTTTAAAAAAATCTGTGGAACTTTGGAATTTAAAAACTTTCTGATAAAGAAGAAATAACTATGTTGAGTGTTAAACTGAACATGACTTATTAATCTTCTTTCTGAATCATCTGCGCTTGGAACCTCGTCAATTCAAAGTGTTTTATTTATTTATTATTTTTCTCATTTTTTTGTTCTGTATCTTTTATCTTTTACTTGTTTCGGTTATTAGACTGCGGCCATGCTGGAGCACCACCTTGAAGGGTTTTAGCCAATACAAATCGCCTCCAGTACTTACGTTTTTTTTAAGTCGCATACTCATTCTATCAGTCTGTTCTACCGAACCGCTAATTTACAGGAACATAACAACCAATTGTTAAGGAGTGAGGAGATAAACGGGGGCACACACACACACACACACACACACACACACACACACACACACACAACACACACACACAAATGTACATATACAAGGGCTTCTGAATAGTTCTTGGTTTTAAAAGTATCGCAGTGTGTGAATCCGAGAGGGGAATATACCAAATAAAATCATAATTAAACAATCCTCCTGTATTTTCTTTTACTCAAAGCCAGGAACTTCCCAGCATCTTCTCGTGTGTGTGTGGGTGTATATATGTATATGTATATATATATATATATATATATATATATATATATATATATATATATATATATATACTCATAAAATAAGAATAAAAATCACGTGAAGGATAATTATCTGGTAGTCATAATTTAATTGTATTAAGGACCTATAATCCTTTAAGGGATGCTAGCATCCTAGTCCTCCGATTTATACCAGTGTTCAGTGAAAGCTGAATATATTAGTTTTGCATTGATATATATAAATAGGTATTTAAAATACTTATGAATGAGAAAAAGGAGAAAATGGAAAAATTGACATGCAGACATCAGTTTATTTAAAGATATTCAAATCCTTATAATGAAATTTTAGTCCAACAACCGTTTCCATCTCCAATTAGTTCAATTACAGAAATTAAATTAAATTAAATTAAATTAAATTAAATTAATTGAACTAATTGGAGATGGAAACGGTTGTAGGACTAGAATTTCATTAAATTGAATTGGAAAATCTTTAAATAAACTTTTGTCTGCAAGTCAATTTCTCCATTTTTTCTCATTCACACACACACACACAACACACACACACACACACACACACACACACATATATATATATATATATATATATATATATATATATATATATATATATGTATGTATGTATATCGGCACTAGTCGCCATGATAGATCGTTAGCCACAACACACATTTTTCTCTCCTTGTTTTTTCTGTGTCCCTTTCTGTAGAAGAGCGTAGGCTCGAAACGTAAAAGACTCTTTCTATTCCTGAGCGTTATACTAATACATCTGTTTGTTTTGTACACCACCTGTCTCCGTCTTTTGCTTTTTTCGTAAACTCTCACACGATGGGCTTCTACAGTCTCCGTCTGTAAAATTTTCTCACAGGACATTTGTCATCTGCAGCTATAATGGAAGACACTTGCCCAAAGTGTTTCGCAGTAGAACTGAACCCGAACCAAATGGTTGCAAAGCAATCTCCTAAACCACACAGCCATGCCTGCACCTATACTCTTACTTTTAAAACCTGACTCTACATTTAATTCTATTGCAACAGAATTTGAATATAATGAATGAAATTATCAATGACACTGTTCGTTAATGACATTGCGGTAGATACTTCTACAGTAGCACTGTGCATAATTTTACTGGTAACATTTGCTGTCCCTAAGATCTCATACTACA
This sequence comes from Octopus sinensis, assembly GCF_006345805.1. NCBI lineage: Eukaryota > Metazoa > Mollusca > Cephalopoda > Octopoda > Octopodidae > Octopus > Octopus sinensis. Next base: position 17,703,811 of record NC_043014.1, on the reverse strand, counting down.
CGTTCATTATCATGAGAAAACTGCTACTTTCCTATTCGTGGAATAGCAATTTCTGCTTCATGTTGCATTGTAAGATCAGAAGCAGACATTTTTTTAAAGTTCATAAACAGCCTCCCGGATTCCTATAATTCCATATTTAATAGCTTTGACACATTTTGATCTGCCTTTCCATTTCGTCTAGCATAAAGGTTTTACAATGAAACTGTTATGTTTTGTGTAATGATTTAAGTGTAATTTTAATATCACTACAAACTTTTTAAGGTGACGAGCTGGTAGTTTCGTTGGCACGCCAGACAAAAACGTTTAGCGGTATTTCATGTTTTTACGTACTGAGTTAAAATTCCGTCGAGGTCAACTTTGCCTTTCATCCTTTGGGGTCGATGAAATAAGTACCAGTTAATCACTGGGGTCGATACAATCGACTTAACCCCTTCCCCGAAATTGCTGTCCTTGGGTCAGAATTTTAAAACTAATATTTCAACTTGTTTAAAGATGGCAAACTGGCAGAATTGTTATCATTCCGGACTAAATTGGTTAGCGGTATTTCATCTGCCTCTACATTCTGTGTTCAAATTCAGCCGAAATTGACTTTGCCTTTCATTCCCTTCGGGGCCGATAACATAAGTACCCGTTTAGCACTGGGGTCAATGTAATTGTAGCAATATTGTTTTCTTCATTGCTATCTTCACCGTTTGAGAGAAATATTAAGAATGATCTCGTTTGAGATTACAAACATCTTTGGCTAGCTTAACGTTGTTGTGTCCACTATTTTGATTGGTTGGCATCTAAGCGCGGTCTGTCTCTCTACTTATTTCGCGCCACTGGCCAAAGCCAACCAATCACGGCCTTTGTTTAAGATCCCATTTCTGAGGCTCGTTTGAGCCACCCAACCTGTATATAAGGGAGTGTTCTCAGACACTTTCGTCTTTGGTTCCAGTCCTTATAAGGGCTAACCTCTGACCACAGAGCTACTCAACATGTCCAGTCACAGCGACAGACGATCAGCCACGACGACGCTAATGTACACCCGCAACAGAAAACCAATTTCTATCTCCGCCGCCGTCGTCACCATCATTGTACCAACATCGTCTCCATCTACGAAGATTCAACTTGCACACGACAAGATAAATACAGATTCAACTCATGCTGTTAGTGTGAAAATCTCACCACGGAAAAACAGTTGCAGTATATATATCTGAAAGAATATCTATATCAAGATAAAAATAACCAAGCAAAACATGATATGAAGACGCTATAGTAAACCAAGCGACAGACATAACGTCATCGCCAACATCGTCTCTATCTACGAAGATTTAACTTGTACACAAGATAACTACAGATTCAACTCATGCTGTTAGGTGAAAATCTCACCACGGAAAAACAGTTGCAGTATATCTATCTATATCAAGAGAAAGATAAGCACAAGTGATTCAACTAATCTCAGCTCCGAGACAAAACATCTTGATATTGAACGCTTACACTTCGTGTACCTCATGAACAGTAAATCAATTTCCATCATTAACTCTATGCTCTGTACCTACTATGTCACACGCTTTCATCCTTATTGTATCTGTCACACACACGAACACACAGACACAAACACATGTTGCATGCACACACGCACATATGCACTTGCTAGCACTCACAACTTTCTAACCTTAACATCAATTGTAAATAAAATCTTATCTTCTCTCAAACAGTGGAACGGCTTTGTCGTCAATTCACCTATGTTCTTTTGGTACTACATTGTATTTATGGCTTATAATAAATCGTTAAGAATATGACCACGTGCGATCGTATTCCCTACACAATGCGACCACGTGCATTCATATTACTTACACTGGTGACCCGCCGTTTTCAAACACGCAGCCATTTTATGTTCACTCGAACATTCCACATAGGTGACTTAGTGCCAGTTAAATTGACCAACCGTTCGAATATCATCTTTGCTTCAATTTTATCGTCGTTTTGTCTACGACAAAACGTCTGGCAAGAGGCTATCTATAGCAATATTGTTTTCTACATTGCTATCTTCACCGTTTGAGAGAAATATTTAGAATGATCTCGTTTGAGATTACAAACATCTTTGGCTAGTTTAACGTTGTTGTGTCCACTATTTTGATTGGTTGGCATCTAAGCGCGGTCTGTCTCTCTACTTATTTCGCGCCACTGGCCAAAGCCAACCAATCACGGCCTTTGGTTAAGATCCCATTTCTGAGGCTCGTTTGAGCCACCCAACCGGTATATAAGGGAGTGTTCTCAGACACATTCGTCTTTGGTTCCAGTTCTTCTAAGAACTAACTTTAGACCACAGCGCTACTCAACCAAGCGATATATGATTGTTCCTGCTACCACTAGCTACGACGCTAATGTACACAATCACAGAAAGCCTACTATCTTCGCCGTCTCCACCATCATGTATCAACTTCAAGTCTTTTCCAACGTTTTCGCCATACGAACAGTAAACCGATTTCCATTATATATTCTATGTTCTGTACCCTTCTATGCCAAACGCATTCACTCTGATTGTTCTGTCACACACACGAACACACAGACACAAACACGTGTTGCATGCGCACACGCGTGTTAACGCTTACGAACTCCTAACATTGACACGGTTGTAAAATAAATAATATTTATCTCTCCACAGCAAGACTTGTCGTCGATTCACTTATGTTCTGTTGTTACTGCATGTATTTATGGCTTGTAATAATTCATTAGGAATATGACCACGTGCGATCGTATTCCCTACACAATGCGACCACGTGCGTTCATATTTCTTACATAATCGACTTACTCCCTGCTCCAAAAGACCTGAAATTTGGGGTGAGGAGGCTATTCGATTATATCGACCCCAGTGCACAACTGGCACTTATTTCAACGACCACGAAAGGATGAAAAGCAAAATCGACCTCGGCAGAATTTGTGCCAAAATTTGAAATCAATATTACTATTTGCTTATGCTAACAACTATTGCCATAATAGTCAGTGATAAACGGGAATTTTGTGCTACGAGTAAAAAGAATCCACAAAACATTTCTAAGAATTCAGGGTGCTGCTATAGTATAGCTGTCTTGCTATTTGCGACCCACTGTAAATGACAATTACAAACAACCCACTTAGGCCTTCAACAATTAATTGTAGCCCATTTAGTTGTTCGCACTACACCATGCTGGCCAGAAACTTTTACAAAATAATCTCAAGTGAAGATGAAGTGGTGTCCTTTTTGAGAGAGCACAATCTTATTGACCAGGTAGGTCATAAATGCGGAACATAAATGCAATAAAAAAGAAAGAGGAATAGAACGGAAGAATTCCAGCCAATTCTGAGATATCCGAAAAAAGGGTGCCAAGTATATCACTCAGTTCGGAAAGGAAATCAGTTTTTCCACTGTACCAATTTGAATGGAAAGATCAATAGCAGCTTGAATGTGTGTGAAATTTTAGAATTAGTGTACTATTTTATTCACGAAATCCCGATGAGTATTACAGTAACCTTTACTGGAAAGTCGCCCAATACTATTACTGACTGGTTTAATATGTGTCGTGGAGCTAGTAGCAAGATAATATCACACCAGACGAGGGGTCAAATGAGTGTCATACAGGAAAATCCTATACAGATTGACGAGGTTAGGTCTGCTGGTCGTCGTAAATATAACCGTGGTCGAATGTTCACTGGTGATCAACCTCCGAACTCAGAGGATTCTGATGCAGAACTTAGAAAAAAGAACCGTGGAGCATGCATAGATGGCCCCTGGCCTTTTGGTCTGGAAAACAGGCTTGATTGTCAGTACTTTTATGTTAAACGAAGAGATAGGGACACTGATTCCTATCAGAGAACGTAAATGTAAGCTTGGCTCTGCGATCCATTCCGATGAGTGACCGGCCTACCGTTGCTTAAGGAATATCGGTTATAAGCACAAAACCGTCAATCAACAAGTGAATTATGTGGACCCGACATCAGGAGCTCATATACAAGCTATTGAGCGATCGTGGCTTGATGCTAAGATTGAAATACTCAAGAAAAAAAGAGGCGCACCTACTCAACATTTTCAATCACATTTGCATCATTGTTGGAACATGCTCAGGAAAAACGATGACCTGTTCACTGCTTTTTTAAATGATATCAGATCAGTTTATAAACATTAAAATCAATATTTGATCATTTTTATTTTGTATAAGGTATTAGTAATTCTTAATAAATTTTACACTACAAACTGCTCCTTTCTTTTTGTAGAATAAATGTTTAATGATCTTTAACATACTTCATACTACCAACTGTTGGTAGATATACTATAGTAGAAAATTAATAGTAGATATCATACTACAGTAGAAAATGGATGGTAAATATCATATTATAGTAGCTCTGAATTTTGTGTAGTACGTGGGTGACACTTTGAATAACTGCACTGAGAAACACTGGCCTTAAGGACACCACTACCCTAAACCAGCCTAATTAATGCACTGCTGGTTATCAATTATATATCTCTCATACTTCAGACACTGTTCTAAAAATTTGGCTAATTGTTTCTCTCACCTGGAGCCTCTGCTACCCACTTTCTATCTTCATACTGCTGTGCTACAGCCACTCCTGTGCGGGTCTTAAGAGTTACAACAGACGCCGCACCAACATCAGCAGCTGACACGATCCAGGGTCTTTCGAGACTGATGGACACTGATGTGCTTAATTTCTAGATGGGTATCAAGTGTACTCAATTCACCAGATTAGGATGGGTAGAAAATTAGGGACACTCTTCACGTTCTTCTCAAGCTCAACAACAATAATACTGGGTTGTCCGGAAAGTTCGTGCCGATTTATAGTAGCTTACCTTTCGACTTATTTTAGAGCATGGTTGAGTCTATAAAATAGAATTTTACTACACCTCCATTTAGAGCACAGTTTAATCTATCTTTTCGTGGAAGAAGGTTTATGTTCCTATAAGCTGTGTTAATTCTGTAACCCTTTAAAATAGAAGATAAGAAAGTTCAATTTCGGCACTTGATGTTTTGGGAACCAGACAAAAATTGCTGCAGCTTGTCTGGGATGTGTTATCCCACCTTCCATATTCACCACATATTGCTCCTTCGGATTCCCACTTATTCAGGTCTCTGCAGAATAGTCTTAATGGTAAAAATTTCAATTCCTTGGATGACGTAAAAAGATACCTTGATGAATTCTTTGCTATGAAACCACTTCAATTCTGGGAAGAGGGTATTTTCAAGTTAAAGGAAAGATGGAGACGCATTGTGCAACAAAATGGTTCATATTTGGTTGATTAAAAATGTAATGGCAAGTATTTATTGACCTTTTCTTTCCTTTAAAAATCGGCCCGAACTTTCCGGACAACCCAATAATAATATTCCTCTCTACTATAGGTACAAGGCCTGAAATTTGGGGTGATGGGGCTATTCGACTCTATTGACCCCAGTGCTCAACTGGGACTTATTTCAACGACCTCGAAAGGATAAAAGGCTAAATCAACCTCGGCGGAATTTGAACTCAGAACGTAAAAACGGACGAAATGCCGTTAAGCATTTTGTCTGACGTGCTAACGATTCTACCAGCTCGTTGCCTTTGCGATAGTAATAATAATCCTTTCTACTAAAGGCACAAGGCCTAAAATTTTGAAGGAGGGAACTAGTCGATTACATCGACCCCAGTGTTTCACTAGTACTTAATTTATCGACCCCGAAAGGATTAAAGGCAAATTCGACCTAGGGGGAATTTGAACTCAAAACGTAAAGGCGGATGCAACTGCTTCGAATAGTCCTATATACCTTCCCATTAGATATTGACTAATTTCCTTATTATTTATTTCAACAGTAGCTTGGTCATTTCCTTTCGGCATGTACTTGATGACGTATTTAATTGACCTCACTGAAGCAACGATTTCAATGTTACAGTGGCATCTGAATGCTCTTAAATGAGTTTCTTTATAAAGTACAACCCATTTGTCGTTGTTTGTTTTTCCATTCTTATGAGATTCAACTCCTTCCATTGCAACTGATCTTCGTCTATAAAGAGATATTCTTTCTGTTTGTTTTTCTGTCTTTTAATTGCGATGATAAAGATTAATATTTTATTTCAAATATATAAAATAGTATTTTTCCCCTTTAAGAAAAAAAAAAAAAAATCAGTACCCGTGATACAAAAATTACAATTATAAATACAAGTGTTTTATATTTTTAGATTAATAATTGTATTTGCAGGCGGGTCGAAATGCTTGGCAGCATTTCATCTGCCGTTACGTTCAGAGTTCAAATTCCGCCGAGGTCGACTTTGCCTTTCATCCTATCGGAGTCGACAAATTAAGTACCAGTTACGTACTGGGATCAATATAATCGACTTAATCCGTCTGTCTGTCCTTGTTTGTCTCCTCTGTGTTTAGCCCTTTGTGGGTTGTAAAGAAATAGGTATTTTTTCTTAAAGGGGAAAAATACTATTTTATATATTTGAAATAAAATATTAATCTTTATCATCGCAATTAAAAGACAGAAAAACAAACAGAAAGAATATCTCTTTATAGACGAAGATCAGTTGCAATGGAAGGAGTTGAATCTCATAAGAATGGAAAAACAAACAACGACAAATGGGTTGTACTTTATAAAGAAACTCATTTAAGAGCATTCAGATGCCACTGTAACATTGAAATCGTTGCTTCAGTGAGGTCAATTAAATACGTCATCAAGTACATGCCGAAAGGAAATGACCAAGCTACTGTTGAAATAAATAATAAGGAAATTAGTCAATATCTAATGGGAAGGTATATAGGACTATTCGAAGCAGTTGCATCCATTTTAGGATTTTCAATTCATGAAAGAGCACCTACAATAGTGAGGCTGCAAGTTCATCTGCTAGATGAACAAAGAATATTACTCAGAACTAATGAGGATTTATATGGCTGTCAATGAACGATATATGAGAAGAACATTGACAGAATTCTTTTCATTGTGCATCAATGATGACTTTGCAAAAACATTACTTTCTGCTGAAATACCCACGTATTTCATTTGGAACAGTGTTAACAAAGAATGGTAAAGAAAGAGAGGAAAAAAAGTTGAAGGCCATTTGAACGTTTTCAAAGAAGAAACACTTGGTCATGTTTATGTCGTCACATCAAAGGCAGAAGAACTGTATAATTAAAAAACTTGATTGCATGAAGTTCGGAATAGTATTTTTTCCTTTACTGCTGCGCATCGACATTTTCAGCTTGGAGTGGTTGTGACCCAACAGGTCAGGGCGGGTACATCTAGTGTATATATATATATATATATATATATATATATATATATATATATATATTATATATATATATATGTGTGTGTGTGTGTGAGTGTATATATATATATATATATATATATATATATATATATATATATACACACAAAATTTAGGGAATGGAGGAGATAAAATCCAGGCTACACATGTTTCATAGCAAGCAAAACCTCAGAAGTGGTAAATTATCCAGACGAGGGGTAGATCGCAAGATACTCATCAGGCCAAGGGTACCTTGATTATGTGAAGTTTACTTTGTCGTAACAAGATCCCGTGTAAACTTGGAGAGTTAACACGGGATCTCGTAACGACAATGTAAACTTCATATAATTAAAGTATCCCTGGCCTGAAGGGTAGCTTGCGGTCTACCGGTTGTTTGGGTAATTTACTATTTCCGAGCTTCCACTAGCTATGAAACATAGGTAGCCTGAATTTTTTTCAGCTTATCGTACCTCGATACGGAAAAAAATTCTCAAACTTCTGCGCCAATAAGCTACTATTGTTCCTGAAAGTTGTTTTTCTATATCTTCAACGGATTGCTTGAAGCTCACTAACTTCCTACTCCTTGATCGTTGAATCCTATCTTTATACATACATACATACATACATACATACATACACACACATGCATGCATACACACACATGCATGCATGCATGCATACATACATACATACATACATACATACATACATGCATGCATGCATACATGCATACATTCATACATACATACCGTGTGTGTGTGTGCTTGTGAGTATTTGTATGTGTGTGCGTGTGTGTGTGTAGTGTGTGTGTGTTTTGCCTCAACCATCGTTTGACAACTGGTGTTGGTTTGTTTACGTCTCTGTAACTTAGAGGGTCGGCAAAAGAAACCGACTGAGTCAATACCAGGCTTTTAGAAAAATACATACTGGAGTCAATTTGCTTGACTATGCTCTTTAAGGTGGTACCCCTAAAATGGCCGCAGTCGAAAGATTGAAACAAGTAAAAGATACTTGAAGGTGTTGGTTCAGAACAGTTAAGCAGTAAAGGTAACATATCTAATTACGAAGACATGACAGTGCGTGTGTATATGTGTGTGTGTGTCTATCTGTCTGTCTGTGTGTGTGTGTCTGTCTGTCTGTGTGTGTGTGTCTGTCTGTCTGTCTGTGTGTGTGTGTGTGTGTGTGTGGATGTATTGTTGTCCCTTTTTGTATCACCTAGTTGTCCGGATGTTTTGCGTTCTTGTCCCATTCTGTATTTTATATATATACTAGCATTAAAGACCCGTTGTTGCCGGGTCATAGTGCTAGTGCATGTATATATGTGTATATATATGTATACATATTATATGTACATCTATATATATACATCTACACATAAAATACAAAGTACAAAGTTATATCTTGATATCGCTAGTGATAACAATACTCAAAATATATAACAGACTGGAATTGTTAGCCCGTCTCTTGTAATTTCGATCAATTGTATCTTGTCCTCCCTCTTGTATAGAAATGTGGCTACAATCCAGCCTACCTCTATTTCGGGGGGGGGGGGGGCATTTAAAATTTTTTCCGGGACGTCTTACGTCCCAGATATAAAGGTAAAAATAAAATATTTCCACTTAGCAAGTTCGAGTCGAGTACTCCCTTGCACGCTCCGTTGACTCGAACCTTGCTTCTATTGTGGCGAATTTACCGCCTCTGATTAGATATCTTTCATAGTCGCACCAAGACACTTTTCGAAGGTGCTTTCCTCCATGTTGTTTTATTATTACCCACAAGGGGCGAACAAAGATGGGACAATACAATCTGATGATGGGGTCAGACACACGAATGGGTTTTTACAATAAATCGAATTTAAAAATTTTTCATGAATTACAATAAATGGACAGAAATCGAATGATGGGACAGACCGGAAGACGTTACGGGTGGAGTGGGTGCGGGTTTAGCTCGGACCCCACGAGCCCCGCCTCCCCACTGATACTTTTGGTTGCGCTTGGTATTACATTTATGTTGTATCTTTCACTCGCAACTTTCGTGCTACATCCTTCCATCGTTCTTCATACACTCTCCTAGTCAGGCATATTCTTTCCAGCCCTATCTTCCTTTTCAGGTGAAAGATGAAATAATTCATCAAACCAGGGCCGGAGATGAACTTGCCTGACTGTAAACCTTCATTCTCGTCTTCCATATCACCTCTTTCGCAATTGCTACTACAACGAGAAAACGAAACTTACCTTCATTCACGAGGAAATCCGGTGGGTCAATTTTTGTAATCGACTCAGTCGACAGCTGTACTCTTCGTGTACCTGACAACAGGTGTTCGGCATAAACCCACACCTCAGACACGTCCGGACAATGAACAATAGCGTGCGGGACGGTTTCCCTATCCCGCCCGCATCTTGGACATATCGGACTGTCTTGGCCACCGTGCCTTGCGAGTTTATCCCGAACAGGTAGAGCTCCTCTGTAGCATTGCCATGCCAGAGACTTCTGGAAGTTGTCCAGTGTCCTCGGCTCGAACGTACGTCGGAACAGACTGGCCAGCTGATTATCGTCGAGACCTAGGGTTTCCCCCAAGGTATCTTCACATTCCGCCTCTACCAACCCTCTATAGAAGAATGTGGTGGAACCCCCACCGCAGGCGTTGCCCGAGCGACGGAATAGCAGGAGAGCCTTGCGACACTCCGTGTACCAAGTACCAAGTTTCGATCTACGATTCAGCCAGGTTTCCCATCCACCGAAACTAGTGAACTTGGGAAACATCAGTTTTGCTAGCGAAGACCACACCCGTTCACCATCCAGGTAGAGCCACAGATGTCTTAACCTCAGCGCATGTCTGCGCATCATCAGCCAAGGCATCCCTAGCCCACCCTTTAACGGTTGTTGACAGCAAGTAGAGCGTTTCACAAGTGGTTTCCCGCCCTTCCACAAGAAGTAGAAGAGCTGTCTTTCCAACTTGATCAACCACGAATCAGGGCAAGGAACGACGGAAAGGCGGTAGGTGATAACCGATGCGATAAACACATTGGCCACCTCCGCCCTCCCTTTCAGGGATAGCCACCGCCAAGACCAGGTCTTGGCTACTGCAGCCACCTTGCTCGTTACCTCGCCCCAATTCTTCTCTATTTGGAGGTCTGGACCGAACCAGACCCCTAGCAGTTTAATCGGACCCTCCGTCCAACGTCCCACGACGCTGTCAGGAGGCATCGACTTGCCTCTCCAGGTGCCGAGTTGCAAGCCGACTGACTTTTCGCGATTAACTTTTGCTCCTGTCACCGTCTCGTAAACCTCTATGGCCTTGCCTACTTTACATAGGTGGTCCATTTCGGTTACGATGATGGTGATGTCATCCGCGTACGCTGATACTGATTTTCCATTACCTGGCTGTCTCGGGATGCCGCTCAGTTTTCGCAGTAATGGCTCGAGAGCCATCACGTACAAAAGCGGGGAGAGCGGACACCCTTGACGAACCGAGCGTTTGATTTTGAACGGCTTCGACAAGAAGCCGTTCACCCGAACTACCGAGTCGATGTTATCATACATTTGGATAATCCACCTGAGGAAGCCAAGGCTCAGCCCGAACTGTGCCAGGGCAGATACCAGGTAACGATGGTCGACCCTATCAAAAGCTTTAGATTGGTCTAATTGGACCAGTGCCCCACCCTTGCCAGAATCACTATTAAACCCCTCTATAGTGTACCGCATTAGATGGAGATTATCCTGAATGGATCTGCCCGGAACGGCACATGTCTGTGCCTCTCCGATCAGACCATCCGCGACACGCGCCAATCTTTTCGATAACACTTTGGCCAAAATCTTCAACTCTGTGTTTAGTAGAGTGATGGCCTGAAATTATCAATGCACTCCCCCTTGCTCGGGTCCTTTCTGACGAGAGTCACTACTCCCCGGCGCACAGATCTGGGTATAAGCCCGTTCTGCTGCCAGTTCGCGTAGACCTCCGCCAGTAGGTGCCCGAACAAGTCTGGCATACTCTTATATAACTCATAGGGTAGACCATCCAAACCCGGCGCCTTGCCCGCGCCGCAGTCCGCCATTGCCTCAACCACCTCCTCAGGCGTGATTGGCCCTTCACAGCCCTCCGCATCTCGCCCCGATAAGCGCGGCAGCCCGTCGAGTAGGTCCGTAAAGGCCCTCCTCCTATCCAGTCCGCCGCACTCACCGAAAAGCTGAGCGAAGTGCTCCTGAAAGGCCTCACACATCTCCTCGGGTTCGTTTATCAACTCACCTTGTTGGTTCGTCAAAGATCGAATCGTGGCATCGTTACCATGCCGAGCTGCCACCACTCGGGCCCATCTCACGGCGTTGATTCCTTCACATCCCATATGGCGGATTCTAGCCCTGACAATGCAGCCCATGTGTTTGGCCTCGAGGTGCTGGTTTAACACCAGTCTCTTGGACGCCACCTGAGCCGCAGAGCCAGTTTTCATGGCTTCCTCTAATTCCTTAACTAGAGTAGTTTCCCTTCTAGCCTCTCTAGCCACTACTCCTATGCTATATCTAATAGACTCAAACTTGATGGCTCGTTTGAGGGCGTACCACCATTTGTTATTAATGATGGTACCAGATAGTGCCCTCTGAATTATATTCCTAATCCGTCTTTGTACTCCTTAATCGCCAAAAGGGACGTATTAAGTTTCCAGTACCCGGATCCTCTATTTTTAACCTTATCTATGTCAAGCTTACAAGTGACCATTTTATGATCACTGTAGCTGATCGGGTAAAACTGTGGACACTTAGCTATTTTACTGTCTACTTTTCTAATTAGTATTCTATCTAAATATGACCTGGAAGATCCGTCGCTGTTTGACCATGTCCACAATGGAGCGTTCGGAAATTCCAGCCTATAAGGATCTGCTAGCTCAAAGCGGCTTAGCAGTTCCATGAAGCCACTGTTGCCTTTTCTATCTGGACACGAGCCAACATAATCTACATCCGCTTTGCAAATTGTGTTAAAGTCTCCTAGCACCACTAATGAATGCGAAGTACCAAGAAAGTTTTCTAGTTCACGAAAATAATCACTTTGCCCTGTATGGTTGGGTGCGTAAATTGCAACCAGTCTGATAACTTTACCGTTACTGAACGTCAAATCCATGACGACCAGCCTACCTTCTGGATCTGCAAAAATTAACTTTTTCTCAGAAACCCGGTTTCTTTTTAATAGGACCAACACCCCACTCCCGCCTGTAGGACTGCCAGGAGAGAAAAAACTCTCTCGTAGCCGTCAAACAGCGGGAGTAGACCTCTTGGCCCCTCTAACCGGGTTTCTGTAGCAACAATAACATCTAAATTACGCGGACCTGATATCATGCAGGAAGCGACCTTGCTTCCAGTCTGCTCCCAGGCCGCGCACATTCAAACACCAACATAAATGTAATCCATTACTTACCTTATATCAGTGGTTCGGTTTTCTCTTGTTCTTCTAACTCTTTTTCTGGGCCTCGTGGGGGAGTCTGACGTAGGCCCTCGAATATATGTGGAGATGTCACATCCAATCTAAGTGGGCCTACGTCATGGAAGAATTCTGACTTTATCCGCCCGTAATCCTTCCGGCCTATTCTGTAAATTACAAAGTCGTTTTTTTTCACTACTTTCTCCACTTTGGCCATGGCTGCCAACACGTTTCCGAGTCTGCTATTTGCTGCCTTTACGGCCATATACGAGTTCATTGACTCTTTTTTCTTTTTTAAAATTACTCTGGGAGGGGTGGTTTCCGTTTTTTTTTTTTCCTTCCGGTAATTTTTGCCCACCCCTCCTCATTTATCTTTTTTCCTCGCTCTTTTTTTCCTCCGCCGCTGGTTCTGCTGTCACACCGTCACCTCCACACCTTCAGTCTTCCCTTCTGGGCCGTCCGACGCTGCTTCTGGTGACACATTATCTTCTTTTTCTTTTGGCTTAGGTGCTTCCTGCGGTTTGGGTTGGGGTTGGCATTCCGCCCTTACATGACCCTTCTTGCCGCAGCCGAAGCACCTCGGCTTCCTGCCCTCCACGAAAACTGTTATTTTCTCGTCTTCACTAATCTTTACCGTTTCTGGAATTTCTTCCAGTGTTTGCACCTCCGCCTGAATGGCTATCACTATTTTTTGCCCTTTCCAAAACTCCTCTTCCTCCACTGTGGCCTGGAGGATGTTTATTTTTTCCTCCAGACCTACCATCACTGCTGCCACCAGACATTCAGCATCTGCCTCTGGCGGTATGTTGTTCATTGAAATTTTCGACGTCCTTTTTCCTTTGTACAATGGTAGTAAGAAATGTTTTCCGCTTTGATTGGCTCCATCGATAGTTTCTTCGCTATCTCCTCCGTAGTAAAACGCACCTCCACTGTGCCGTATCTTTTTCCTCTGTTTATATACGTTATTTTATCCATAAAAGGTTTTAGACAAAACTCTATTTTTTTTTCTTCGATTTTTTGGATCATTTTTTTCGTTGTGTCGTAAGTTTTATATATTATTTTTTTTTTCTATATCGTCATGTATTTGTATGTTTGTGGCCACAGTCACTTCTGTGCCTTCTTTTTTTACACAGTCTGCAAATTTTTTAAAATTTTCTATATTTATTTTTTTGATCTTTTTCCCAGCCACTTCAGCGAATTTTTTTGCTGGAGTTGATGCTGGTACTGGTTTTTCCATTTTCTTGGGCGACGCCGCCTCTTTTTTCTTCGGCGACAACGCCTCTTTTTTTCTTGGCGACAACGCCTCTTTTTTTCTTGGCGACAACGCCTCTTTTTTTCCTGGCGACAACGCCGGGTATTCATCCTCGCTCGTCACGGGTGAATAAGAGATGGGGGACTCCATCTTGAACAAATGGCTTTAACAAGCCTTTGGTAAATCCAAATTAATTGTAGTTTTCCCCCACTGAGGGGGGAACACCAACGCGAAGTCTTCGCGCGAAGGCTGACTTCGTCCGTTAGATAACAATAGACAAAAACAGGTAGACCAACAGTATATAATAACAGAGATAATAGTACGAGAGCAAAAATATATATCAACTTACTAATAACGCAAAAAATTGATTTCCTCCATGTGATTTTATTATTACCCACAAGGGGCGAACATAGAGGGGACAATACAATCGGGGAACTTAAAATAAGAAAGCGAATGACAAGAAAAGGAAAAAATAAAAGTAAAAAATGACATATGAAAGAATATTTACAATGAGATGTAAATGCCCACTCGATCCCCGGAATCGAGAGGTACATTTTCGTCACATATATTTCACAATATTTTTTTTTCTCTCTTTCTTCTCTCTCTTCTCACAATTCTATACGTATTCATAATAGTTTTCAATTCTCTAAAGTCAATCACTGAGCCCTCAGGCAGCCGCTCTCTCACTCGAACACTCGTGTAAAACGTTACACTCTCTCCGGCAGCTCTGAGGAACTCAGCGACTCTTTCTTCGGGGATTAGAGCAGTCTCCTGCCACTGATCGGTCATCCTGTTGACCCATATATGTCCCTCCATATTACATGTCAATTCTTTCATTTCAGGGCAGAAATGGAAGGTTACTAACTTGTAGAAGCAGTAATCTTGTTTCCGTCCTACGTTTTCCCTCGTTTTTCTTTTCGGGCTTATTTCTTCCTTGTTCTCCTCTCTTTGTTTCTCTCTTTCTCTCTTTTTGCCTTCTTTTCTTTCTTCTTCCTTCTCTTGTCTTTTTGGTTCTTTGTCTGTTCTCTCTTTCTCTCGTGTTTTATGTTCCTTTTCTTTTTCTTTTTGTGTGCCGTCTTTTCTTTTCGTTTGATTCTGATCTCTCTCTTGTTTTTTTCCTGTTGTTTCTTTTTCCTTTTTTTTTTCCTGACTCTGTTTTGGTTCTATTTCTTTCTTTTCTTTTATTTCTTTTTCCTTCATTGACTTATTATTTCTTTTCTCTTGTTGTTTTGTTACCTTTTCTATGTTTTCTTTTTCATTTACCGTATTCTTCTTTTCTTCAAATTCCTGCTCGCACTCCGCTACGAATTCGTATAACGGGCACTCTTTTTTAATGTGCCCCCTTGTCCCGCACAAGTAGCAGTTTGGCTTTCTTCCCTCTACAATTACACTGAGGGTTTTCTCATCTTCAATTTCTATTCTGTAGGGGAACCTTTCAATGTCCTCTTTTGTGGCCATCAAACACAGTTCTACCCCATATCCTCTCCAGTTTATCGCGTTGGACTCCTTAAAGGATTCCACCTCCACTTCCTCTTCTGCTGCTCCTAGAATAGCTGTTGCCAGCCATTCTGTTTTCACTTCTGGGGGTATATTCGGGATTTTAACCCGGACCCCTCTTCTTCCCTTGTATGAGGGCCACATTATAAATGTTTCCGCTCTTAGTACAGTGGTAGCCAGTGAGGCTGCAATTTCTTCCGTTGCACATCTCACCTCCACCGTACCAAATTTCTTGCCTCTACTCACGTAGGTCGATTTCCCCATTATGTCTCCCAGACATTTTTCGATTTCGGCTATCTCCACTCTTGCCAGTTTCTTTGTATTTTTGTCTTGGGTTCTATATGTTATTGTCTTGTTTTCTTTGTCCTCTTTTGCTTTCGCGGGGGGGATTAGCTTCACGCTATCACCCTCCCTTTTGAATAGCTTTTCATATTCTTTGAGTTTACTCTTCTCAACGAAAACATCCTTCACGATTATCGACGAATCATTATTTTTCTTTCCCGTGACCCCCGCGTAAGTCGCCATGACTAGAGGGTCAATTCACCTTCTTCGGAAGGTTTCCACACGTGAAGGCAAACGCCTCGCGCGATATTAATCACTTTACACAACAAAATTTCACTGTCTAGTCACAGATAACAACACACGTGGGTAGATTTCCTCCATGTTATTTCTTTATTACCCACCAGGGGCTACGAAGAATGGCGGACATAACAAAACATGGGGGACATAGAACAATATGATTAAATTTATGAGCAAATGAAAATGAAAAAATGATAATATGAAAGCGATGCTAACGGCCCCCTCCGCCAGCATCACTTATCTGTCCTTTTGTTTTCACTGTCACCTGAATGTTCATTCCCAATACGAAGACCATCCATATCCATTCTTACTCCGAAACTGTCCTCCATATATTCCACGAATTCATCGCTCATTCTTGTATCTTTCACCTCCCAATTCTCCCTTTCACACCTCAACACAAACTCATCTATATTCTTCTTTTCCAGCACTGCATATCTGGTCCCATCCATTTCATACCATTCATACTCCTCCATTACCCTTTCAACCTCTTTCTGTTCAGTCACAATATAAATGTTCGGCCTGGGTTCGTTTTCAAACACTTGTCTGTATGTATTATTATTTTTCTTTTGTTTTCTTGTTGGAGGGGAGCGGGTGGGTTCACTGTCTGCAGGGGGAGGGGGGGATTCAGAGGGTGCGGGTGGTGTTGGGGTGGGTTGGGGCTTCGCACAGTTTTTCTTTTTCTTTCTTTTTCTCTTTTTTCTTCCTTCTTCCCACTCTTGTTGCATCTCCTCTTCTTCTGTCGTTTCTTTTTCCGTTTGGTTCTCTTTGGTTTCTTCCTCTTTTGGGGCTTCCGCGACGATTTCCTTTTCTTTTTCCTTTGGTGGGGGAGGGCAGTAGGCTCTTATGTGACCCCTCAGGCCACACTTGTAGCACCTGGGCGCCCTACCCTCCACCCACACTCTCATAATAATATTTCCAGTTTTTATACTGTCCGTAAGCTTTTCTATAACTTCCGCCTCCGTCTGTATGTTCATTACTAGTGTAGCACCTCTCACGCCTTCATATTTCATAATGGCGTGGAGGATGTCCACTTTATCTTCATTTCCTTTGATAACCGCAGCCGTTATTAATTCGCCCTCTAGGTGTGGAGGTATTCCTTCCACCCTAATTCTGGTGGTCCTTATATTCAAATACGAGAGGAACAAGTAAAACTTTTCTGTACTCACCACCTTGGCTGCTATATTCCTGGCTGCTTTCTCACTTTTAAATTGTACCGTTATGGTTCCATATTCTAATCCTTTTGTCATGTACACAATTTCTTCTCCTGTCTGTTTGAAAGCCTCTTCAATTGCTTCCATGTTAAACACTTCCATTTTTCTACCTCCATTCATAAATACTTTATATTTAATGGTTCTACGATGGAACCAGTCTCCGCGCCCTGCTAGAGGCAACAGCTCAACCTCTCCGTTCTCCTCCTCCTTCATGAACTCCTGGAAGTCCGTCAACTTAGCCAGGTCTATCTCTTTTTCTGTTGACTTCTTCGTTATACCTGCGTAGGTGCTTTCCATTTTTTTTCACCGCCAACTCCTCCTCAGATGTCGACGAATTTTC
Source organism: Octopus sinensis (assembly GCF_006345805.1). Classification (NCBI taxonomy): domain Eukaryota; kingdom Metazoa; phylum Mollusca; class Cephalopoda; order Octopoda; family Octopodidae; genus Octopus; species Octopus sinensis. Next base: position 17,686,265 of record NC_043014.1, on the reverse strand, counting down.
AGAGAAATTTCTCCCTTCCATCTCATCCGTTTGGTAGAGGCGGCTCATAGTCGCCTCAGACCGAAAACGGCCTCCCTAACAGAAAACGTGTGACGCACAGAACCAGTGCGACGCGAAACCGCACCAAACGACGTTCCAATTCTGCAACCACAATTCACTTTTTGTTCTTTTTTCTTTTTTAACCGAATTTTACAGAGCGCAAAAAAAAAACGCGACCTTTTTTCTCTACATTGTATACTTTATAGACAATAGTCTTTTCTTTAATTTAAATTTTTATTATCCATCTGGACTATTCCATTTCTGCACGCTAATTTTATTTTTGATTTATTCCCATTCATGTGAAACCACTTATTCAAGTTCAATTCATTGATGCAATTTCATACCAATTGCTATTTTTACTTTTGTTATGTTACGATTATATTATACTTTAGTTTGATTTTAATTATTACTTACTACATATAATTCAATTGTTATTATAACTGTTAAAGTGAAAGTATCTGACATAAAATAGAGAAATGTTTTTGTTTCACTTTTAACATGTAATACTGAAATAGTGGAGAAGATATGATATTGCTATGGGCTCGCTCTAGGCAAGAAGTTGAACATTTTTTTTCGCCGATGACACTCCCCGGACTCTAAGTAAGGCATGTGTAAAATTTGAATGAAATTGGTTGAGTAGTTCTCAAGTTTAGAGAAACACACAGACAGACAAACAGACAGACACACATTCTCAGTTTTATATATATACATATATATATATATATATATATATATATATATATATATATATATACTTTGCATGGTTCTTTGGTTTGAGATATAGCCTACCTATTTTCCTTTCTTATAATCTTATAATCTAAAGAACATTTTATTTTCCGAACATAAACATAGATAATAAAATTCATAATTGTTTTGCTTCCTTAACCAAGCAAAAATATGAAATATGACAACAACAACAACAATAATAATAATGATAATAATAATAATAATAATAATAATAATAATAAGAAGAAGAAGAAGAAGAAGAAGAAGAAGAAGAATAATAATAATAATAATAATAATAATAATATAATAATAATAATAATAATAATAAGAAGAAGAAGAAGAAGAAGAAGAAGAAGAAGAAGAAGAAGAAGAGGAAATTAGCAAAACATGTTACTTGTTCCAATTTTAATTACTGGGTTTTGTGGTGAGTGTGTCATGTCATCAGTATTCTAAAGTCGCGAAAGAGGAAAAGAAAGCGAAGAAACAAAGAGAGATAACAAAAGAGAGAGGGAGTGGGGAGAGAAATTACCACTGACTAGAAAATGACATCATTTTTACATACACCAGAAATATGGCTCAAGAAAAATCTCACCAAAACAAGACACAACATCACCTTCTAAAGAAAACAAGCAAAAAAAGTGTTCTCCCTAAAACGTCATACTTTATCAATCAAAACATATCTACTAAAACTGTATAGGATCGCGGATCGGTGCTGGATGGCCTCATGTCATTGTCACCTAGACACTCCCCACTGGCCCCCTCTAGTTACCATTCTTTTGGTCATTCCTTAACATTCAATCTCAGTCCTTCTTACCCAGAATACAGTGCTAGACCGAACCTGTTTCAGTATTAGATAAGGTTTCCGTAAAAGCATTTCGCAGTTTGAAACACAATTTCACGCAAGTACGTTGCTTTGCTGTCGTTCAACTATTCACAAATCTTCGAGCATGGTAAGCATACATTCCTTCTCTCAGGAATAAAGAAATGATTATGCTGTCCACTATGGCGATGGTGGTGGTAGTGTTGTTGGTATTGGCAGAGTTCGCTACTATTTCGACTTGATAGACGACCACTTTGGTTTCACAGCGGCCTCCTACCGGGAAACTGTTGCAGTTCCTACATGAACAACCTATCTCTTCCTGTAGCTTAGGAGCGTTAACCAGGATGCTTTTAATATTGGAGGCACAACTAAACGAGACCCTAAAGTTGCGCCTGTTGAAAATGGGCCCGTGCCTATGGGGACTAGCGAAATGCTTGTCTATTAATTTAAGGAAAAGTCTACCTACGGGCATTATTGTGTTAAGGGAGAAGGGGAGCAAACCAAATTGTATTTCTGCGGCGTTTCCTTCTGTGGCTGTTGGGTTTCGGCATGTAGAAGACGAAATCCCTAAACCTGCTAGCAGCTAGGGCCTCGTTATAGTACGGGGACGCTGGGCTAAAAGCCGCTTAGTTGGAGGAAAGGCTCGTAAACCTCTTACTAACACTCTTGAACACGTTCTGTGGGTGACATGAGGCTGGGTTGATATACGTTAGCCTCTCATTTGGTTTGCGGTAGGGCCTGTAAGTACCGGAACCCAAATCAAGAGTGACGTCTAAGAAATCCACTGTTGTGAGGTTGGTCTTTATGGTGATCTACAATCCCATAGAGGCAAGCGTGCTGATTAAGTCTTTCCTAAGCCTGTCTAGTGGATGGCCGCTTGCTCTCCTAGAGATGGCTAGGGCGTCATTTCTGTAGAGGCCAAAGAGGACAGAGGGGA
>NC_043014.1:17678743-17681243 GCF_006345805.1 Octopus sinensis | reverse complement strand
TGGAAATTCTACGGTGAAAAAGTCAAACAGCGTTTCAATTCTGTGTGAGTATATGTGTGTGTATGTAAAAAGGAAGTGTGTGTGTGTGTGTGTGTGTGTGTGTGTGTGTGTGTGTGTGTGTGTGTGTGTGCAATGGAAGTGGGATAGTAAACATTCAACTCTGAAAAGAAAAATCAAACAGCTTTTCAACTCTGTGTGAGTATATGTGTGTATGTGTGTGTGTGTACAAGGGAAGTATGCGAAGTGTATTAATCTGATTTACCATACATGTTCTATCCCGTATTTAGTCACGGCCAGCTTTGTGTGGTCTTAAGTCGTACAAGAGTGAAGGAAAACTTTAAGATTCTTTTGAAAGAAACAAGCAGTTATATATATATATAATATATATATATATATATTATATATATATATATATATATAATATATTATTTTATATTGGGTCATCCCATAAATAGTGCGCTTTTTTCAATTACATGAACTAAAAGTCGGATGGGCACGGGATAAACTGCCTGCATCAACTTGCTATAAAAGCAGCTAGTAATTTTACCTTGTATTTATTCTTTATGCAAGTTTTGAAGAATGCAGTTCGATTTTAACATATTTTCAAAGCTATAATGGAAGTGACAAAGGGTCATATTCGGCATACTTTATGAGTTCAACAAAGGCGACAACGCAACGGAAAGTGCGATGACTATTAATGCAGTATATGGACGTCGGACAGTAAGCGTAGGCTAGTGTCAACAGTGGTTTCAGAAATTCTGAGCCGGAAACTACAGCCTAGAAAGTGAGCCGCGTCCTGGAAGATTTGCAGTGTTCGACAAGGACGTCCTGCAAACCCTGGAGGAACAAAATATCATCGTAACTGATGCTTGGATTTGGTCATTTAACCATTCATTGACACCTGCGCATCATCGGAAAAGTCAGCAAATTGGGTCAATGGGTTCCTCACAAACTTTCCTAGGCTAATCGCGCGCAGAGAGTGAATGTATGCTCTTCTATGCTGCCACATCTCACGAATGAACCTTTTTTAGACTGAATAGTGACTGGCGACGAGAAATGGGTTCTCTATAAAATTGTCAAGTGCCGAAGACAGTGGGTAGAAAAAGGAGAAACACCGGTACCCCAAGCTGAAGTAGGTCTTCACCCACGTAAGGTGTTGTTATCTCTTTGGTGGGATATGAAAGGTTTAGTCCACTTTGAACTTTTAAACGCAAAGGAGATCAACAGCAAGCAGCTTGCACGACTTAAATCAACCCTAAATGGAAAATTACCATCTTTGGTTTCAAGACGAAAGGTATACTGCCATCAGGATAATGCTCGGCCACATACAGCGAGGGTGACATTCCAAAGTCTGGAGTAGTTTGAATAGGAAACGATGCCCCATCCATCATATTCGCCGGATATTGCCCCATCTGATTATTATTTATTCTGCAGTCTTCAAAATCATTTGGACGAAAAAAATATGAATTCTGTAGACGAGGTCAGAACAAAACTGAAGGAGTATTTTTCGTCACGAACAAGTGAATTTTGGAGGAGGGATTTTGCAAGTCTACCAGATAGATGGAAGAGCATTGTAGAAAATGAAGGAGAGTATATTTTAGATTGAAAAATAATTTTATCTAGGAAAAATGCGAGGAGTATTAAAAAATCGTATTATTTATTGGCTGACCCAATATATTATATATATATATATATATATAATATATTATTTTATATTGGGTCATCCCATAAATAGTGCGCTTTTTTCAATTACATGAACTAAAAGTCGGATGGGCACGGGATAAACTGCCTGCATCAACTTGCTATAAAAGCAGCTAGTATTTTACCTTGTATTTATTCTTTATGCAAGTTTTGAAGAATGCAGTTCGATTTTAACATATTTTCAAAGCTATAATGGAAGTGACAAAGGGTCATATTCGGCATACTTTATGAGTTCAACAAAGGCGACAACGCAACGGAAAGTGCGATGACTATTAATGCAGTATATGGACGTCGGACAGTAAGCGTAGGCTAGTGTCAACAGTGGTTTCAGAAATTCTGAGCCGGAAACTACAGCCTAGAAAGTGAGCCGCGTCCTGGAAGATTTGCAGTGTTCGACAAGGACGTCCTGCAACCCTGGAGGAACAAAATATCATCGTAACTGATGCTTGGATTTGGTCATTTAACCATTCATTGACACCTGCGCATCATCGGAAAAGTCAGCAAATTGGGTCAATGGGTTCCTCACAAACTTTCCTAGGCTAATCGCGCGCAGAGAGTGAATGTATGCTCTTCTATGCTGCCACATCTCACGAATGAACCTTTTTTAGACTGAATAGTGACTGGCGACGAGAAATGGGTTCTCTATAAAATTGTCAAGTGCCGAAGACAGTGGGTAGAAAAAGGAGAAACACCGGTACCCCAAGCTGAAGTAGGTCTTCACCCACGTAAGGTGTTGTTATCTCTTTGGTGGGATATGAAAGGTTTAGTCCACTTTGAACTTTTAAACGCAAAGGAGATC
>NC_043014.1:17618743-17673743 GCF_006345805.1 Octopus sinensis | reverse complement strand
GATAGATATTTATATTTTTTTAGATACAGATATGACTTCACAGGTAACAATATTTGTAACTCACATAGGCAAAAAGAAGAAAAAATAACGAAATCAAACAGTCTTCGATTAATTATGGACGCGTTTTTAGTCGAAGATTGTTTGACTTTGTTATTTTTTCTTCTTTTTGCCTATGTGAGTTCAAATATTGTTATCTATGGAGTCATATCTGTAGTAAAAAGGAATGAGCTGTCTTTTGGGTGCTATTTCTAAATTATCGGTATGTGGTGAAGCAACTTGTTGCTTAACCTTTAATTATATTTAATTACTAGCAGTATCGCCCGGCGTTGCTCGGGTTTGTTTCGACCCGCAGGAATTGTAATTTTGAAAAGTAAAAATTTTGTGAACATTTTTCTGGTCGAAATACACCGAAAAGTGGCGACACAGCAGTGAAAGAATCGTAAAAAATAGGGATTTTCATAGAAAAAAGCATCTTTTTGATGTAAATAATTTTTGGTGTTAACATGGTCCGATTTGAATTTTATGTTCTACGGAAGGAAGAGCAACCCTTCTTCTACCATACTCTCAATTTTGGTCAACTTGCGCCGCAGGGTCTCGGAGGAGATAGTGTTAGTTGAAGGTTACCATTCTAGGTGCCTGAGTAACAACCTCGGATTTACAGATAAATGAATTAATTACTATTTTACAGAATAAAATTAAATAATTCTTGAAAATTAATTAATATTAATATTTTTTGAACAAAGTAAATAATTTTTAAAACTTAAATAATAATTTTTTTTACACAAACGCGAACGGGGAAAAGGGGGTGGCGAATTCGATTTACATACCTAAATTTTTTCTTTTTCATGACATTGTAGCAAAATAGTAGTGAATTATATAAATACCAGCAGTACATTTTTTTTCTGGGGTATTTTTTTTCAACTCGTCACATATTTGCCCCTTTCAATTTAAACAAAGTCTTAATTAAGCAATTACGGCAGCTTAGCAATGGTTTCAATACAGGCGTGACATCTGTATCTCAATTGTTCAAAACCCTTCGAATTTTTTCGCACGTGATGATATCATAGTGAAAACTTTCAATTACGCGCGCTTAGAAGTACGCTCGCAAATTAATACTACCAAAATTTTGAAGTTCGCGCTCCGCTTGTGTGTGTGTGTGTGCGTGCTTTAGGTGTACGTAGGTATGTGTTTTTGTGTGTGTGTGTCACTGAAGCCATACATACATATATACATACATAACCTCTCTCTCTCTCTTTTCTCTCTCAGTCACTCACTACAAAAAGTGAATAAAAAAAGTTGTTATTTCTGTCTTTCACTCTGTCTGTCTCTTTATACACACTAACAAAAGCACTTCACTTACACACCACACTTTCTGTGTCGCACAACCCATCAAACACACACACACACACACACACACACACACACACACTCACGCACGCACACATGTACATCAATGCTTTCGGAGTGAAATGTTAAAATATTGAGTTTTCTCGAATTTTGTCTTAATTGGGGGTGAAATTGAAAGAAATATATTATGGCATGACCGAATGGAGTACTTTGAAAAATCTTAGGTAAACTCTAATTGAAGAAATTGTGTGAGGAGTAAATCGTTATGTATTTATTTGTTTCTGTTTGCTGTGTTTTTTTATTTTTTGAGTAGTGGTTTAAATACTTTCAGTTTAGTCTTCCTCAAATCACTCTGTCGCTATTTACTTTCATTTTATTCGTTGCACACTGTGTGTGTGCGTGTGGTGTAAACCACATTAAGAAAAGCATTTGACATACACACCAGAATGTGAGTTTTCTGTAAATTTTGCTTAATTGGAGTTTAAATTTTAAAAACTGGACCTGGCATGACCCGATGCATTCTACTCTTAAAAATGCTAGGTAAATTGTAATTGAAGAAATCCTATATTGTAGATTTCTATAAGTTACAAAGGGAGGCAGATAAAATCTGCCTTTTATAATAAGAGATATATATAAAAAAACTTTTTGCAAAAGCTTCTACCGATAATGGTTCTCTTTCCATACCGAAACTACTTGGTAAAATTTATTAATTATTAAATTAATAATTCTTTACCCTGTATCTGTAATAATATATATATATATACATATATATATATATATATAAGAAATATTGAATTTCTAAATCTCTCGTAGAGACTTGTACGGTGGTGTGGCGATAGAATGGTTGTATACTGTCAATCTAACAAGAACGTGACTGTAGGGGGTACACCACCGCTGTATAGCCCTAGGAAGCATCGAACGCCTCCTGATGGCTTTGACACATTTTTCCCAGTGTCCTTATATACATATACTTGGGGGGGGGGGAATGTGTCAAAGCCATCAGGAGGCGTTCGATGCTTCCTAGGGCTATACAGCGGTGGTGTACCCCCTACTGTCACGTTCTTGTTAGATTGACAGTATACAACCATTCTCTCTCTCTCTATATATATATATATATATATGTGTGTGTGTGTGTGTGTGTGTAATGGTTAGGTTTTAATTAGTGTAGTTACCAGCTATAACGGGTAAGATTGATTAGGTACACAATAATATGAAATGTCGGAGTAAGCAGATATAACGATAAAAATTTGTTATAACGGCAAGTTGTAGGATGTGAAAGATAAACAATGCATGAAGTTTTAAGGAAATATTTATTTACCGTTACGTTACAATACCTTGCCTCAACGGGCAGGTTATGATAAATCCAAAAGCATACGAAGTAAAGTTTGTGTTTGTGTTCTCTGCATTGTTTAGTAGTAATTGCAGAGAGAGAGCTAGAATGATGTTGTAAGAGAACGGTATTAGAGCTAGTAAGGGTGTGGGACGTTGTCTCACTGTTGCTGACAATAGACTTCATATATATATATATATATATATATATATATATATATATATATTAACAGAATGTGATAGAAGTCCAAGGCTGTAAAGATTTCAGAGCATTTATAAATAGAAGGCCTTACAGCTGTTTCCGGAATATTTTATATATCCCTTCATCGGAGACGGTGTGAGAAAATAGCTAAGCAATAGTTATTCTAGATAAGATATGAAATAGAGAGTGAAGTGGGGGAATGAAAATAGACGTGAGATTTGCAGGAATATCGTATCTTCAGTTCCATTATTTAGGCAGAATGGTATACGTATAAGATTCCTGTACCTTGTAAGTTCCAATAGTATCTAAAATTGGTCATTCCAAGCATAGAGTTTGTAAACGGTGTTTTTGAATCGAAGTTTTTTTTAAAGTGACTCACGGTTCACTTATCGCGCTCTCAGCACATCGCAAATTTTTCTAGCTATTATATGTAAATTTATATCGCAAACCTCTCAGTTTATTGCGGGTTTCTGCAGCCGATGGGTGTTTATATTTTTTTAGATTTTAATTACTTCTGTGGCTATTATACGTAATTTCACTCCTAAAAATTGCTAAAAAAAAATACAGTACAGTACTGCACTGTATAACACATTAATTAAAATATTTTAAAAGAAAATACGCAGCGTACCGTAGATGAGTAAACAAAGAATCGCACATACATACTATACAGAAAACGAAACTCGAGAGGCGAATGTGTTGTGTTGTCTTGCATTTATAATAAAATAAATACAAATTATAAAAATAATTTTAAAATAATATGCAGTACAGTATTGTTTCTACTTCGCGGATTTTCACCTATCGCGGGGGAGGGGTTTGGAATGTGACATCCGCGATAGTCGAGGGATTACTGTATAGTTGTCTGTAATGAACAATCGAGAAAAACTAATACTTTAGTAATAGCAGATATAGACAGATTCGTAAAGTTGTAAATGTTAGACGACTATTAGTGACTCAGCACTATTATTATTAGCTATATTATGTATATACTTCATATAGCAAGGTACTATTAATTGCAAAGTTGTACATTTTATGCTATTAATATTTGTAGCAGGAATATTAGCAGAGTCCCAAACACAAGCTCCTAGGAACCGAACCTGAATCACTGTGTTCAGATGTAAAAAATAATAAATATATTAAACAGGATTTTGGGGAGATTTATTACGTCAGCAAATAGCTAGCCATTCTTATCTCCGTGGGCTGACCGGCGAAAAAATATATTTCTTTACTACCCACAAGGGGCTACACACAGAGGGGACAAACAAGGACAGACAAACGGATTAAGTCGATTACATCGACCCTAGTGCGTAACTGGTACTTAATTTATCGACCCCGAAAGGATGAAAGGCAAAGTCAACCTCGGCGGAATTTGAACTCAGAACGTAACGGCAGACGAAATACGAATTTCTTTATTGCCCACCGGGGGCCAAACATAGATATGGACAGTACAACTGATGGGATCAGTGAATCGATATGATTTTACATAAATGTGACTTCAAAAATAAAATACAATACATAAAAATCGAATGGAATACACAGTACAAAAACAATACAAATGAAGCGATGATCAAGTTACGCTCCGATCTCACAAGCCCCGATCTACCGCTGATACCTTTTTATTTTTCCTTTTTTTTTCTCGTCTATTCACACGGTTCCTTGCACGCACAACACTCGTGCAACATACTTCCATCTCTTTTGGAACGTACACTCCGACAGACACCTCTTCTCCAGCCACAGTTTCCTTTTCAAATGAAAAGGAAAAAAAGGATCGTAAATTGTGACCAGAGATAAAGTTGCCTGTCTTAATTCCTTTTATCCTAGTCTTCCATACTGCCTCTTTTGCTATTGCTACAACCGTGAGAAAACAATTCTTACCTTCGTTCGTTAGAACTCCCGGTGGGTCAATTTTTATAATTGACTCAGTCGACAGCTGTACTCTTCCTTCGCCGGACATCAGATGTTCAGCATAAGCCCACATTTCAGTTATCTCCGGACACTGAACAATAGCGTGAGAATACGGCTACGCATTTCGCCCGGCGTGCTAACGTTTCTGCCAGCTCGCCGCCTTAACCGGCGAAAATATAGTAGAGCCAGCATGTGCTTAACTCATTAGAGTCCCAGTTGTAAACAATCATTTTAAGACAAAGTATTGAAATCTCATTAACGATTTTGTCTTTAGCGTCTTTTCTTTAATGGACTTATCGGCTGTATATAGGGGGTTTATTTAATAACTGAGCAGTGATTACAAGACAGCCAAGACCAATGACTGCAGGAAGTTACGCTGCTCAGCTTCGGCTACAGAATGTAATTACTGCAGTCAACTATCTTGGCTGACACACACGTCTTTCACGAACACATACGAAATGATTATTTTGTAAACTTTACACAGACTTTTGTTCTTGTCAACCAAACTTTTGTTACAATTTTCTGTTATAGTTAACATACAAGTTGAAGATAACAGTGACCAGCACCTAAGTGTTTAGTATATACCTTTCCTTATATACTGTGCATCCATCGATGAAAATCTCTTCTGATATTAATATGAGTAACCAGTGTGGAAATGGTGCGAAAAAAAGAAGAAAAAAAACATGTAACTCTCTCATTACAACTGGAATTTGAAATTATACAATGTTGGTAAGAAGTAAACAGTGGCGTAGCTAATAGGAGAGCAAGGGGATCTCACCCACCAAAGCACACTGTTCAAAATAGGCGTCTTTTTAATAATTTTTTTAACTCATTCAGTTCACTTGTGCAATAAACGTGGAATTTTTTTTCTTTGTTCATCTCATGGCCTTGGAAAGACTTTCTGGAGTCATTACTTTATTTTTTATCAACTTGTGTTTTCGAACTGTCTGTTCAATCTCCTGTGATGTGTTGGCAGCCGCTGACATCTGAAGTACCAAAACAAATCCTGACATTATAACCTCTCAACACTAGACGACCCTGTGGAGTTTCATCTTTTTCAAATCACAATTAGTAGTTGTTAAGTTTCATACATAAAGACATTGCTAATGAAACAAAATTAATGAATGTGAAATAGTTACATATATTATAACTAATGAAATATTTCGCGAAATATAAAGTAATGAGTTAAAAATTGTTTAGTATGTATCACTGCGCCCTTTTTTTATGTGCTCACACCCCCTAACTTTAGAACAGAGCTACGAAAGCTGGAAGTGAAAAGCTGTTATGAGAGAATATAACAGTTCTTCAACAGTTTATGTATGACATTAAGAAACATGGTGCACTTAATTGCTTGTCCAGAGACCAGTTGATGTTGCGGTGTGTGGCAAACATAAGTTTGATAGGTTTCGGCCAGTATAAGCCTAGGCCATGTCTAACTTAATGGCACCACCTGTTAAAACATCAAAATATCCAAGACTGGATAAAATGTTATTTAGGTGTTTTAATGCAAAGCGGTCCGAAAATGTTGATACCAGAGTTACTGGTCGTTGGAGAACGTTACCATGTTATCATTGTTCAAAGGATGAACTTTCTTATTTTAATAGAAGTAAATTAATACAAAACTAAACAGAAATATTAATCAAGATTCTTAAATATTTCTCCAAAATTTATTGGTACGTTAGTTTTGTGTTTTAATTCTTTTCATAATAAGTTCCGGTTAAAAAAAAATACTAATTATCATCTATCTAGCGATCAATCTGTTTATCAATTTTTCTTTCCTTCTGTCTTGTCTTTCTTTCTTTAACTTTTTCTCTTTGTTTCTTTCTCAATTTCATTTTCTTTTTCTTTATTTATTTCTTTCTCCCACTCTTACTTCGTTTCATCTTTTTCTCTTCTTTTTTACTTCCATTCCTCTTTCCCTATTTCTCCTTTTTAGTCTCTCTCCCCTTTTTCTTTCCTTCCCGCTTTCTGTTTCTTTTCTCTCTTTCTTTCCTTTTCTTCCCAAACTCAAATAACGTACATTCCTTCGCTTCCACCATTTCAGAAAGATATGTGAATGATTAATTTCTCACAGCTATTTCCAAGAAATCAGCAACTATCACTTTCGTAAAAGCAAGTAATATTATTGGGCATGGCACTCTGCATTGAGTTGAAGCTGTACCGTCGTAACATAACGCGTACTTAAGCAGTATAAACCTGACGGAGTCAATCTCTTTCCAGCTTTGAACATTGCCGATTTCTTCCAAAGGAGACAGTCGGCGGCGGGGAGCGAGAAAAGAAATATCAATCCCAGTACTGGACCGCTGCTCTATTTATTGAATTTTAAAGGACGAAAGGCCAATTTTTACCTCCACCGGATTAGAAATCGGAGCGCAAGGGAGTCGAAACGAATACTGCAAGACACTCTGACAGACTTTTTAATGATTCTTCCTATTTATTACCTTTATATATCTGCCCTCTACAACTCTTCCTTTCCTAGCCAGTTCTTTTTCAACCAGCCGCCGTCTAAGCTGGTCACATTTGTCTGTTCTCCTGCTCAGTCTGTCAAGACTTTCCATTTCTCCTTGGCGCTAACCTACTGCATTCGTCTAGTAGTCGAAAGATCCTCTCTGTTAAGGATGTATAATTATTTTCCTTTTGTAGTATAGCCGAAAGACATTTTTCTGTTGTATATGTATAATTATTTTTCTGTTGCACTTGTATTATTTCATCACATATTGTATACACATTTATTTTAGCTTCCTTGTTCTTGTATACATTGGTTCGCTTTTCCCAGAAGCTTAATGTTTTGGCGCCTCTCAGAATCGAGCAGTCTCAATGTTAAAAAGCGCAAAACTACTAGAACATTCTGGACATTGACTGGGGAGGAAATCGGCTGCAAATGTCCCGTGTTTCTTGTTTTTGTCCAGTTTCCCGTTTGTTATGTTATCGTCTAGTTTTCCGTATATTGTGTTTTTTGTTAGTTCTCCGCTTGCTGTGCAACCCCTGATTATATATATATATATATATAATATATATATATATATATATATATATATATATTATATAGAGGGCATTATTACACACAAATGTCTCACACTAAGAGGGACATAAGTCATTACTACCAAAATTTCACTAATCATACCCAATGCAGTTTTTCAAAGCAAGACATTTAAAAAATGAATTTAGTTCTATATCACCTGTGATTTCACACTTACCGCATAAAAAATGCGTCTATGCTCATCGGTAGAACTGATTCTGAACACATCATAAATAAACGACCAACACTACCTGGCGAAGTCGAACAGGCAACTGCTCTCTCCGGCGAAGCACATGGAGATGTTTATAAATCATATATTCGGTAACTGGCGGGATTTTTCGAACTGTATTTCGGGTAGGAAAAGTTTTTTCGGAATAAATTTAACAATTAAGGATAACTTCTTAATAAGGAATCTTAACAAGAAATTATCAGGTAGTTAGCGTGAAAAACCTCATAAGAGAAAAATTCGAAAATAATATTTTTTTTTAACATATTAATTTATATTATATAGAGGGCATTATTACACATAAATGCCTCACACTAAGAGGGACATAAGTCATTACTACCAAAATTTCACTAATCATACCCAATGCAGTTTTTCAAAGCAAGACATTTAAAAAATGAATTTAGTTCTATATCACCTGTGATTTCACATATATATATATTAGTGACAGAGGCAGTATTAATAACGCGAGGTAATAATTATCCCCACTTAAACGTGGGTATTCTGGTAGAACAAACTTTACTGCGGTACATATCATGAGAGAAACTCTCATATAGGCTTTTGGGGCAAACTGCACTTTTGTTTATATTGTTGGCGGGGAGATAAATCACCGCCATCTCCAGCGCCGAGACTATCAGATCGCGCGATTTCGACCTTCGCTGGTCTCGTCAGTGATGACGCTCGACTACTAGAGATACCAGCGACTCCTCTCTCAGGCAGCGATATATAGAAGATCAGTGACAGGACAAACACTGGTGTCGTGATTATCCAGGGAGTTTATTAAAAAAATACGTATTAGCGATAGAGATAGTATTAACACCAGGAGGTAATAATTATTCCCACTGATTATCCATAGCAAACAGGCAAGTTTAAGGTCTGGATTCACCAGTATGACATCCTTCAACGATTCTTTGGCTGCTCTTGATATATGAGGTCACAATATTCACAGTAGAAGGTTTTGAGAAGAGTTAACAGGCTCCTGCAAAATTGGCTAGTACTTCGTTCATGTCTGAAAAACATTGTTTTATTTGAACAAAATATGTTGAAGCTCTTCATCAGCTGCCTGAAAGAAAAATTAACGGTGACCTGTGCCGAGGAAGTATTGCAATATCAAGACTCATATAACCCTAAAATCTCTCAAGCTGGTAATGCAGTTAGCACAGAATGAAAGTAGAGGCTGTCGAGGTTGCAAAGACAAAGCTAAGACACAGTGTTTGTATCTCAGGGCTAGCTTGGGTAGTATCACATCTTGCTTTGATACAGTGAAAGATAATGACAGGAGGCTACAGATCTGGAATGAGGTGGGAGAATTAGTTGAATAGAAATAAGCCAGCAAGTGTGTTGGGATACACCAGTAAGGAGCCTGGATAAAAAGAGAGCAAGTAGTGGCATGCAAAGTCTAATGGCTTGACCCTTGGAGAGTGGAGCCCCACCAAATAAAATTCCTAATTCAGGCAATTTATGAAGTTCTACCACATCAAACCAACTTTTTTTGCTGAGGAAAGTCAGAGTCACAAGCTTGTCTCTCTGTAGTACTGCTACTGGAAGGTATGACCAGTTCCTGAAGGTCATAGCAAAAAGTTGTGACATTGGCAGAATCGTTAGCATGCTGGGTGAAAAGCTTAGAGGTATTTTGTCCGTCTTTACATTCTGAGTTCAAATTCTGCCAAGGTCGATATTGTCTTTCATCCTTTTGGGGTAGATAAATTAAGTACCAGAAGCATACTGGAGATTGATCTAATCGACTGGCCCCCTCTCCCAAAATTTCAGGCCTTGTGCCTATAGTAGAAATGATGTATCATTTACATCCAGGACTGATGCATCCTGACTCATAATTCCCTCATGGCAGCCTCTCCTTCATAGTCAACTTGATGAAGGCTTTCTGTTTACTGGCACCTGTGATACCCAACATGTTGTAAGCTCTACAGAGAGACTAGCCTGCAAATCCCCCACATCCCAACTCAATTCAATTGCACCATGCTTGCCATGCATTCCTTTCATATAGTTCTGCTAACATAGCATATTTCTTTTTTCTTTCATTTCCCTCTTCAATGCAGTCCTTCCAGGGAACGGAGAGTTGTAACAGAAGCACCTGCTTGGATTCTTCTGAAATCAGTACCATGTCTAGCTTTAGTGATGTTGAGGTAGCAATTTATGGGAACTTTCAACTTTCTATCATTTACTGTTACAAGTAAGGGGTGAATCTGGCTGCTGGCATCTTCTTCACACCAGCCTTGACTAAGACGGTAATTTTTTCTGTAAGGTGGAGGCTCTTGCAATGGCTAATCCCACTGTCCCGAGGGAGTGCTACTAAATGTGATGCTAACTGGACAAATGCTAGAGCTTGATCCCACTCTAGCTGGGTCTCCTGAGTGAAGGTATCTGATGTTGAAAGACACCAAGAAACATTACAGTTAATGTATCCACAACAAACAAATAAGGCATTTTGTTAAATGTGCTACAATTTCCAGTACACCAGGATCCTCTAAACAAAAGTACCCAAATATAGTCACTACTTCAACCTCCAACTCCCCACCCCCATCTCCCATCAAAATCATATTTTAAAAAAGAAAATAAGACAACACTTTGTAAAACACATTCAAGATTCTTTACTTGACAGATTTACCAGGATGATACGAAAATGTGAATATATTGATGTACTTGTTTGTATTTCATTTCATAGGTTATTGATTATTTAATTGTATGTGATTTTAAAACTCAGTAAAACTACAGCAATACTTATCTATAAATTGTAAATTAGTATTAGCTGAAAGTATTTAAACTTGTAATTTGTTAATTTATAACTATTTAAATATTAATTAATTGCTTTATAATAGCAATGAATTAATAATTAATTAAACAATAATCATTAACAATTACTTAGCAGGTAATTAATCAAATTAACACATTATATATTAATTAATAATTAATTACTTATTGATTTATCATTTTTAGGCTATGATTAATTAATTAGTTAATCCTTAACTGATGAAATGCCATTTAATTAATTAATTACATATCAATTTTTGATTAGTAAATTTATCATTAAGATGGATTAACCAAAAGTTATTTTTTTAAATATTATTCCTATGATTAATTAATGTCATATTAATGATATTGAACGTAGGCAGGCACAAGAACACAAATTTTATGGGAAGATGAATTCAGTCCAGTTACTATCTCATCGACCCTCTTTCCTTGCTCTTTCCCTCAGAAAGGTGAAAGACAGTCAAGTCAAGCTCGGTAGATTTTGAACTATAAAACATTAAGGGATGTTATTAATTAGAGAAATCCATCTTGCCAGCACTCAACTGATTCTAGCATCTACCAGCCTTCAATACTTAATAACTAGTATTGCATAATTAACTTTGTATTGAATTTTCAATCAAGTCTTCTTATTATCTTTCAAAATTTTTCGTCCACTTGTTAACTGATAATTATTTATTCACATGATTATTGTAATTAATTTCTTAACATCCCTATATATATATATATATATATATAATATATATATATATATATATATATATAAAATGTATATATATGTATATATATATGCATATATATATATATATATATATATATATATAATATATATATATATATATATATATATAATTTATGCATATATATATATGTATATGTGTGTATATATATATATATAATATGCATATATATAAAAACTTTTAATTTGACTTCATGTAATTTACTTTTTAATTTTTGTCCTTGTAGCCATTTTCTTTTTATATATTTTTTGTTCTGTGATTATTTTAAGCTGGTGGCCATTTCTTCTTGTGGTTATTCCTTGCTGTGGCCATTTCTTGTAGTGGTCAAGACAGCAAGCATTTCATCCGCAGGGTGATTTCATAGCAACCATGTTTTCAGCAAAGGTCAGTGGAAATTGAACCACTTTCAGCAATGCATCACACACACCTTTTATAGGTTCCAAGCAGACTCCAAATGGTAAGAGAAAGATGTACAGAAATGCAATCATAAATCCCAAGGGCCAACCAACAAATATGAGCAGAAGAAACCAGACAACAGCCCAAAGAAGTCCAGGACAAAGTTCAGCCATGTTTTATGATGCTTGAATCTCTCTAAAGGTAAATTTAAAGTTTATTTTTCTTTCTCTTTTAACAGTTCCTGATCTGAATTGAAGCAGGAGCAAAATAGACAATCTACAAAAAGAAAAAAAAACAATCATTATCATCAGTAATAGTAGTAGTAATAGTAGAAGTAGTAGTAGCAGCAGTAGGAGTAACATCATCATTATTATTGTTAGAATAGTAGACTGGTGAAAATTGTTAGTGTTGCAATTTTATTCCAGCTCCCTTTACATTCTGAGTTCAAATCTCAACCTTTCTAATCTCTCAACCAAGATGTCTGTGAAGAAGGCAAAGTCCAAAAATACCCCAAATAACAATGGTATCTTGTACCAGAGTTACAAACACTGCCCTGACTTCCTCACACTATTGGAAAATCTATTGCAGTGAGCATGTGGAAAAGAAATTACAATACAAGACTAGTGCTTTCTAGAGGACCTGCAGGTACCAAATGAAGTGAGGACATCATCAATTAACTAGCTCCACCCAATGTATCTCATTAATGTAGAGAGTAAAGTTTAAGGCAGTGAGATGGCAGAATCCTTAGCATGCTGGGCAAAATGTTTACCAGCATGTCATGTCTTTGCAGTCTGAGTGCTAATTCCACTGAGATCGACTTTGCCTTTCATCCTTTTGGGGTCAATAAATTAATACCAGATGAGCACTAGGGTTAATGTAATTGACTTACCCCTTCCCTCAAACCTGCTGACCTTGTGCCAAAATTTGAAACCAGTGTAGAGAGTAAAGTGTTTTATGGAGTGATGGTGATATAGGTGACAGGGTTCCTCATACCGAATAAACTCATAAACACATCAGTCCAGAAAGCCAGTTTCCCAGGATCCCCAGATGAGCTTAAGCATTCCCAGATCATTCAGTATGCTAGGAATGGAAGAAAAGCCCTGCAGGATGTTTGGATTGATCTGGCAAATGTATAAGGATCAGTATACAACATACTGATAAATAAAGCATTGAGTTTTATATGTTTTTAAATTCCAAGAAGAGTAAAGGAATTTCTAACACATAACTTGAATTAGCATTTGTGCAGTTTCCCAACCAAAGAATTTACAAGTAACTGGAATGAGTGAAAAATAGACATCATGGCAGAGTGTACTTTTCTTTCACTCCTCTTTGTGATGGCTATGGAATCAGTATTCAGAAATTTAAAGAATAATTCAAAATGAATGAATATAAGATTTATGGTACCCTCACTACTGCAAGTGTTTGCAATTGATCTTACTTCATGTGTGGAAACAAAGAGAGAAGCATTAACTCTCTTGTTAAGGCTGGCTGAGCTATTACAGTTATGTCATTCCATACAAAACACCTGTAGATCAGTACTTTCCCAACTTTTTCAACTATCACAAACTTCCTTTTAGTAGCACATTTCCACGAATCACATGTTTCTTATGATCATAGTCCATATTCCTGGGATGATTACTGTACAGTCTGTAGTATCCATGGACATCAGGTGGATCATAGTTCATGTGTTCAATTCTTCAGGTGATATGGCTCTAATATCAGAAACAACAAATGCATAACCAAAAGATGTACGTGTGTATGTGTGAGAGAGAGAGAGAGAGAGCAGGAGAGAGAACACTACAAGCAATGAATGAAATAAACATGTATAAATAAAAGCTCACTAAAAACTGCACCAAATATTTAAATTTGTGAACTTGAAATATTCAATAATTAAAGGAAGTTCAAAAAGTAAATTTTTCTGAAAACTTCAATTAATAAAAAATCTCACTTGATTGGTAAATATTTCTTTCAGTAATTTATCTCTAATTTAAACAAACTTCAAGGTAACCCAGCTACGTTTAGCATGATAGAAATAGCAGCAATCACATAATTATTATTGTAAGGCTTATAGCATTCCAAACAGTCATACCAACAAACTCACTTCATACTGGTATATGAAAAAAATTTTATCAAAAATATTCATTTAACAAAGTTATACAGTTATTTTGTCTAATAGCATTCATTCATTCAATAATTTTTTTTACATTATATATATAGAATAAATTGTGAGGTTTTCAAATAGTGAATTAAAACTTGAAATCAAAACATTAAAATGAATATATATTAAATTATCATTAATGAAAATAGAAGCAAAAGAGAGTGAGAAACTGTTACAAACAAAAACAGAAAATTTCGCCTGCAATGAATATTTAATTCTGTGAAAAACGTATAGTTCAAATATTCAATAAACTTCAGAAATCGAAGTTAAAGGAAATTTCTTGGAACATGATTTTATAAAAAAATTTCTAGATGGTCAAGCCTTTAATAATTGCTTTCTTTTAGTAACTCTTACATACCTAATTAATAAGCAGCTATCTCCATCATAATGTAGATGGAGATAACCACAAATTTTGACATGCTTCTCAAATTATACTCTTGCTTATTGTTTATAATTTGCATTTATAGATGATATTCTTTTATTCTTTTACTTGTTTCAATCATTTGACTGTGGCCATGTTGGAGCACCACCTTCAGTCAAACAAATCAACCCAGGACTTATTCTTTATAAGCCTAGTACTTATTCTATCAGTCTCTTTTGCCGAACCGTAAAGTTACAGAGATGTAAACACACCAACATCAGTTGTCAAGTGATGGCAGGGGGACAAACACAAGCACAAAAATACATACATACATATATACATACATATATATATATATATATATATATATATATATATATATATATAACGAGCTTCTTTCAGTTTCCATCCACTGAATCCACTAACAAGGCTTTGGTCAGGCCTGAGGCTATAGCAGAAGCCACTTGCCCAAGGTTCCACACAGTGGGACCAAACCTAGAACCATGTGGTTGAGATGCAAGCTTCTTACCACACAGCCACTCCTGCGCCTATATAAATTTAGTTTTGTTTATTCACTTATTTACATTTCAAAGTCTATCCATTATTATTTATGCTGCTGTTCTGAATACAGCTAATAAACAGTTTATATGATATTACATTTAAACAGTTTTTTTTTAAAGTTAATACATAAACAGGAGACAAACGCTAAAAAAATTTTTTTACACTGTACCTATTCACCTAACACCCCAACTCTTACAGCTTCCTTTCTCTTCAGTACCTATATAAAATTTTCCTTTCCTTTCACCAACCAGGAGGCAGTATGATCCACTTTGAGAAGCACTGCTTTAGATGATACCAAGAGCTGGTATTGAGATTGAAGTCATGTTGAGAAAAGTACTGACTACCCTTGAGAACTGTGGTTTGGCATGCAAGTTTAAGATGTAAAGTTGTGAACATAGCCATTTACCAAGGCTTACATGGCCTTGCCAAATGCATGAAATACCTTTCACAATAGTGGATAGAATAGGCAAGTGTGCTAGTAAGGTTCTACGAAAGTGGCTTGGTTCTCCATTTTGGATTAAAGGTAGATGCATTTTGCTACTACAAAACTACATGTCTTTAACATCAATAGTGGAGGAGTTTAAGTTAGCAAAAGCCTGTTAGCACATGATGCTCTGGGGTTCAGTGAATCTCAGTGTTCAAGAAGTCCAGCCAATAGTGCTGACAGGAATGAAATGGAGTATGAGAAAAAATGCTGAGGTCAAAACCAGCCTAAAAATCAAATCAAAGAGGGCATACATGCAGAATTCACAAGCAACTCTGAGAAAGATATGGAACAAATGAATATGTCACCAGAGTAACAAAAGCAGGAAGATATCAAAGATGAGTGTGTATGATTAAAACTGCATGGTTAGAAAGCAAATGCACATAGGAAACATGTAATGGAACTTGTCATGTGGTATGTTGCAGAAAATGGAGCTAGCTAAGATTAATTTCTCCTGAGAAAGGTTGAACTGAGACTTGGTCATCATTAGTGCAGAGCCTAGGCATCACTGGCAAATGTTCCAGTAGCATGCACGTTATCCTGCTACACAGTAAATCTGGCAGAATAACAATGCCTTGAGTATGCTTGTTGAGGCCTTAAAACAACAATGCAATGTGGATCAACATCAAGTTGCACCCTGTTGCCTTCTAGAGGAAGGGCAAAAGAGGATAATGCAAGGGTATAAAAAAAAGAACATTATGAGAAAAATTTCTGATCACTAATAACTAGAAGGTGCTGATGAATTTAAATAAAGTGTTTGTGTTCCCAAAACTTATTGCAATAATGAAGCAGCACCCTGACCTTATGGTATTGTCTAATTTGACAAAAAAGTACTATTGTTGAGCAGATGGTAACTTCAGAAAGCAGCATGAGAGGATGGTTAAAAATATGAAAGATTTAGGAAATTGTGTGAGGCACAATGGCAGGGCTTCTAGGACCCTACCTGGTTGGCATAGGTCTTAGAAAGGATAGCAGAGCAGTGATGCATGATTTGGAGGAAGACGCGGAAAATGCTTCATTGGGATATATCAGAAGCATATGAGAGAAAGAGGAAAGATGAGAGAGAAAAGCAAATCCTCAGCAAATATTAAAACAAAATAGTTACTGTGGTTACAGCTGCACCCAGGTTGGTGTGATTGTTGCATGGATAAAAGAGGAAAAAAGCATATTACATCATCGTCATCATAATCTTATGTCTACTTTCTATACTATAACAGGTTGGAGAGATTATTAAAGTCCAAGTCAGTTCTTATTCAGAGTTCCTGCTCTCAGACAGATTAGCAACATTCCAGTTTTGTTGCTCTTCCTGATGCCAACTACTGTACTGTGTGTACTGCGTGTACATTTTAATGCACCACCATTATCAGAGAGGCTGCCTTGTTATCAACAAGACTAAAGTATACTCACTGCTCTATATTGTCTCTTTCAATACAACATAACTGACAGAATGAATAGAAGAGACAGTTATGTTGTATTGAATGAGAAGAGTCAATATACAGCAGTGGGTACACTTTAGTCTTGTTGAGAACAAGGCAGCCTCTCTGGTAATGGTGCCACATTAAAATATACACAGTATAGTGGTTGGCATCAGTATGAACAACAAAACTGGAATGTTGCTAATCTGTCTATGAGAGCAGGAACTCCAAATAAAAACTGACTTGGACTCTAACAATCTGTCCAACCTGTGATAGTAAGTAGACCATCTTTCCTCTTTCTTTCATATGCCTCTGACATGTCCCTATTGAAGTATGATAGAACAAACAGGGATAGGAATAAGAGGGTGGTAGAGAGTGATGGAGAAGGGAGACTGATGGTAGCTATCTGTTGTTGTTTGCTAGTAAAGGGATTAAATAAAAAAAAAAACAATTGAGTAGAGTGATTTGGAATGAAAACCATGAGGAGGGAGACAGAATATTGGGATTGAGAGACTGGTGAGAGAGAAAGAGGTGAGGAGACAAGGTGATGTATGACAATAATGAGTGATAAGGAAAGGAGTAACATGAGAAAGTGATGGATTGCAATAAAGATGGATGGATGGTGGTGTGAGAGAGGACAAATGATGGACAGTGATAGAGAGGAATGGAGGATACCAATAGTGAGTGATCAGGTGTGATAGAGTTATGGCTATCAGTACAGAAGGGAGATGGTAGAGGGTATTGAATAGGGACAGATCCAAGGGCATAGTACAATGAATATGACAAAAAGGTGAGTTTATAGAGGAGAGGGTAAAGTAGATGAAGACTTAATAAGAACAAAATGGTCAAGCAACTCAAAATGTAGATATAGTATAAGTACCAGTTTCCAATATAACAATATTACAATGTGGATTAAAAGAACCAAGACATTCTCTGATAGTATTAATGCTGGTTGGAACTGCTGGTTAGAGGTAATTGTTGTAAAAGCTAAATATCCCTGAAATCATATACTACTATCTTTAGAAAAAGTAAAGGAAAGCCAAATAAGACAATGTAATTCTTTACTATTAGACTAGTCTCCAAACTCTGATCCTTTCTAAATAAGGAGAGAGAAAAAAGAACAAGAAATTGGGTGATTATTCTTACTGTGAAAGAATTTTCGGTCTAAAATATAAGAATTTTTTATGGGACTTTTGCCTCACCATTTCCATGAACTTTTCCAATAAATTTTTACTATTCTATCTATTTCATATGATGAGTGTAATAGTAAAACTTTACCATACTTTAAGATACACTGTCTAAAAATATGACAGAATGGTCACAAATGTGATTAAGCATGAACAGCAACAACAAAACACATATATGCACACACATCTACACTAAATAAATTGAACTACCTTTTATATTGTAACTCAGAAAAAGCTAAGCTGCAGACGGAATCCTGATTTGTTTTGGCCATTTGTGGAAAATATATTTGTTGTCAATAGCAACGAATCTTGCTATAGATGTTTTGTTATGGTTGCCATGAAATTCCAATTTCTTTGGTCTCTTTATCTTTATCTGTTTTGACAAGCATCAACACAATAGTCATGTGTGTTTGTGTGTGTATGTGTGTGTGTGTGTGTGTACATGTACACACACACATATATATGTGTGTGTGTGTGTATATATATATATACACACACATATGTACATATGTACATATGTGTGTATATATATATACACATACATACATATATATATGTGTATATATATATACATACATACATATATATACATACATACATACATACATACATATATATGTGTATATATATACATACATATATATATATATACATACATACATACATACATATACACATGTTTGTATGTATGCATTTATGTGTATACATAAGTTATACTGAAATCATTAAAAGAATAAAAGAATGTGTGTGTGTGTGTGTATGCGCATGTGTGCTTGTATGTGTGCCAGTGTGTATTAGCATACATATGTATAGATGACAGCTGTATCAACAGTAATGCAAAAGAGGAACTTGTTAAATTTCTTCCTAACACTTAAGGTATTTCAGATTTTTTAAAAATTTTCTTCACTTACGTAACTTCTTTATTTTCAATTTCTAGATTTTTAAAAAATGAATGCGATTTTTGTCATCAGCATGCATAGCTACATTTTCTTAAAATACAATCTGGTGAGAATTTGAAATACTTCAAGTGGTTGGAAGAAATTTAACAAGTTCCTGCACAAGTAGTTATAATGTTTTTTTTAATTATCTGACATAGGTTGTTTCAGGAGATGACACCATTGACAAGAACAATGTGCACAGATAAATGAAGAAGATTAAAGAAGAGGAAACCAGCATGAAAGACAAGCCACATAGTGGGGGACCAGTAATTGTGATCCATGACACCAAGTGTTAGTGATTGGACTAAATAATTTACACAGACAGACAAGCCACAATCTTTGTGCTTACTGCACAACTGGGTTTTAGATCACAATGGATTGCAGAAGATGGTGGAAGACTTTGAGAATCAGTAAGTGTATGTAAAGTGGGGGACACCTTATCAGTTATTACACAATTTGAATAAGAGAAGGTTAGAAGTATGTTCTGGTCTGATGGATGTTTTTGAAACCAATGAAGACACATTTTCTTTCTGATCTGAAGGGAGGGAATGAAATGTGAACATATGTTTATGATCCAGAAACATGGGTTCATGCCATGGAATGGTATCACAGTTCTTCTTTAAGGTCTCAGATATTCAAGACCCAGCAGACATCACAGAAACTCATTGTGAATGTTTCATGGGTTAAGAGGCATCATTCTCCTTGATTTTTCTGGAATGTGGTGTACCATAAAACAGTATATTGAGACACTATATATATATATATATATTATATATATATATATATATATATATATATATATATATATATATATATATATATATATGATAAGGTTCATTTCAGGAACTGAAACATGTTATAATGTATATATAAAAATTAAAAATTGTATAATACAGCAGCATTTTCGAACTTCACTTTTTACAAATATATATATATATATATATATTATATATATATATATATATATATATATATATATATGCATATATATATACACACCTATGCATACATATATACAAACCTATACACACATGCGCACACACACACACACTCACATACAGAACTGCGAATCACTATTCTTATTGGACATAACAAATGTCACTGTTGCCTAAGTGTTTTCATTGTAAAGAGACAGACAAATACCTGTACATACATTTATATTCACATACACACATATACGTCAGACTTCTGTATAGTTTCAGTCAACCAAATTTCATTCACAAGGTATTGTTAATGTGAAGCTATTGTAGAAAACACTTGCCCAAGGTGTCACACTGTGGGATTGAATTCAAAACCATGTGGTTATAAAATAAGTCTTAATCCACATAGCCATCTGTGTGTGTATTTGTATGTACTCACAGTTGCATGCAAAACAGTATTTCTTGAACAAACAAAGAAGTAAGTATTTAATATGTGTAAGTTATATGGATCATTTGTTCTGAATATTTATCTTGCAATACATGTTACATAGTAATTAATAGTCTGTGCGCCCTTGTACATAAAAATAGTTCTAGAACATGCTCACTGTGAATCACTGAAAAATTAAACATTAATCTCAATAGACAAGAGATTATTTCACACTATTCACCAAAACAAATTCATCTTAACTAAACGGTCTGCACTCCAAAAGGGATAAAACAGTCACCAAGGAAGCTAGTTTCAACACATTCAAAGAAAAAAGAAGCATTGATGGCCACAAGAACATTTGACCTACATTAAAGTTTACAATACCCCAGATAAAGACAAGTCTTAACAATTACCCAACCATACGTAATTGATACACCAGGTCTCATGGACTACAAAATATACTGCCACACATAAATTCATTAAATCTTTTAATCTTAGCCAAAACAAAATTGAAACACAGATAAAAGAACATAGGAATACATATTGGAAGCAACCAATTAAATATCACTCAACTGTGAACCCTAATATGGACCCATGAAATGCAAAACTTTCTTGGGGACAAATTTCTCCAGAAATACTCTGCCTTTGATGAGAGAAACAAAACAAACACAACATAGATGCTTCACAATTAAGCAAGCCCTTAACCCATTAAATTCACTGTCCTATAAATAGGACACTAAATGAGAACATTAAATAAGCTATATCACATTGTCTCAGTGTCATATTTATAGGACACCAAGTGTTTCCATTTCTACTTGAAGTACAGGAGTTTTAATAATTATTTTTTTCATTTTAACCTATTTTCAATCATTTGTAAAAATTTAAAAGTAATATTCAGATATTTAAGTACTCTGGGGACTAAATGGGTTAAAGAGGTCACCAGATGAATTCAACAAATATATAACAAGATGAGATAAGCAACAGTAAAAATAAGGAACACAAAAATACAAGCATCTAAACAAAACCCAAACCAAACAAATTTAATGAAAGTAAACCTTAGTTACCAACAAGGGACAGTAAATGACTAAAACAGTTAAACAAGAAACAGACGATAAGAAACAACCAAGAGAAACAAAGTAGAAAACCTAACAACAAATAAGAGACCACATGCATTTGAGTGGATATAAATGAACAGCCATAATGAAGCTGTAACAGTTCTCTTCTGCAAGATTGCAGTGGTAAGAAACATTCTCAGAGTGGTTGGTATTAGGAAGGGCACCCAGCTGTAGAAACCATGCCAAATCAGACTGGAATCTTGATACAGTTCTCTGGTTTACCAGTTCCAGTCAAACTGTCTAACCCATGCCAGCATGGAAAGCAGACATTAAATGATGATGATGAATGATGATATACCTACACTCATACACGCACGCGCACACACACACATACACACACACACACACACACACACACACATATATATGTCCACACTTCACCAAGGTAGACCATCACTGAACATTAAGAACATGGTGCACCAAGAGTGGGCTGAGCTATTGGTCAGTCAGGCACTGCCCAAGGGCCCAGAGCTCTGAGGGGCCTGCACTCTACATGTTAACTCTACTGATATCAATGTTAAGTGACCCAGTAAACAGTTATGCTCAAGGGCTCTTAATAGTCTCAGTCTGCCCCTGTGGTGCATGCAGAAAATTAAGCAGCAATGACCATGCAAAATGCTGGTAATGCCTACACAAAGTTTGATGTCTGCTTGCATCCCATTTCTCTGTCTGACTGTGTAGCATTGTATAAAACAATTAGTTTAAATATTTTGTGTATTGTAGTAGTATAACCAATTTATTGCACCTAATTATTAACAACCAAATCTTATAATGGACTCCCAAGATTGATAATGACCCTCAAGGGTCATATGAAGCCTAGTAAAGAACTACTGTAATACAGCTTCACATTGATCAATACACTGTTAAATTTGTTTGACAAAACCACACACATGCATAAATAAATGTTGATGTACTTGACTCAATAGGTCTCCTCAAGCACAGCGGGTCATCCTACGATCCAAGGTTAGCACAGCAGGCCGTCCTGCAAGCCATATTTATATATGTGTGGTGTATGCATATATATATATATCTGCCAGATCTGACTGGCCTGGTGCAGCCTTCGGGCTCCCCAGACCCCAGTTGAACCGTCCAACCCATGCTAGCATGGAAAGCGGACGTTAAATGATGATGATGATGATGATGATGATATATATATATATATATATATATATATATATATATACATAGCCATGCCTATATATATATAGGCATGGCTATGTGGTAAGAAATTTGCTTCTCAGTCACATGCTTCTGAGTTTAGTCTTACTGCACGGCACCTTTGGCAAGTGTCTTCTACTACAACCAAGCATTGTGAATGGATTTAGCAGACAGAAACTGAAAGGAGCTTAACTCAAAATATGAGTGTATGAGTATATGTGTATTTTTATTAATACTTAGTAGAAGTAACAGAGTGACTCAAAGTATCCTAAGTGCCAACACACAACTATCAGAACATGAGTCACTCAGGTAAATATAACTATAAATACATACATATGTATATATAAGAGATAATGGTGTCATTGACACCCAAAGGTGTCCAGTAATGCTGAATAAGTGCTATAGACAGACCATAGTTAAGTTCCAGATTCGGTAATATTGTGAATAAAGGGTTCAACGTTGGTTCTATGTCAGCGTGTGTATATAAGAATTTTTTGCGTAATAAGATAAAAAAACCAAGGCTGTATTGATATTAGAGCATACAGCCTTGGTTTTTTTATCTTATTACACAAAAAATTCTTACATATATATATATATCATCATCATCATCATCATCATCGTTTAACGTCCGTTTTCCGTGCTAGCACGGGTTGGACGGTCTGACCGGGGTCTGGGAAGCCAAAAGGCTGCACCAAGCTCCAATCTGATCTGGCAGTGTTTCTACAGCTGGATGCCCTTCCTAACGCCATATATATATTCCTGTAACATAGCAATTTGGCAAACGAGACATTGAGAATAAGTACCGGACTTAAAAAAAAATATTAGGGTTGATTTGGTTGACTAAACCCTTCATGGTGGTACCCCAGGACTGCCATAATCCAATGACTGATGTAAAAAAATAAAAGAAATGTATGTAAACCACCATGAGTCATCACAGCATCCTTCTCGGAGAGGGACACTCTTTTGTAAAGCCTGCAGTTTCATGTGATTACTGGTCACCTCATTTCAGCCTGTCACTAGGTATTAATTATAGAGACTTAGAGTATGGTACTTGTGTTGTACAAGCATTTATCACTATCATCTAATGATGTATAGCTGTCTCTTTATGCAGACTTTGTCGTTTCCTCCACTGAAAGTACTATGGCATGGGAAGAGCGGCAACATGTGCAGACCTAACCAGCTGGAGGTGTACAGCAAGTTATAAACTTTGGTCTGTCACCCATGCTTCAAATCATGCAGATCTGCAGCAGGACTGAATAGTCATCTGAGAGGTCATGGATGGAAAGTCAGAAGTGCTATTGACAACAAGGCAGCACAAAGTGATGGTAATCATCTGTGATGGTGGTGCAATCACCATGTCTGTCTGTCAGTATGTATAAATGTATTTAAGGCAGCAAGCTGGCAGAAACATTAGCACACCGGGCGAAATGCATAGCCGTATTTCGTCTGCTGTTACGTTCTGAGTTCAAATTCCACTGAGGTCGACTTTGCCTTTCATCCTTTCAGGGTCGATTAAATAAGTACCAGTTATGCACTGGGTCGATATAATCGACTTAATCCGTTTGTCTGTCCTTGTCTGTCCTCTCTGTGTTTAGCCCTTTGTGGGTAGTAAAGAAATAAGTATGTATGAATGTATGTATGATTTTTTGAACTTTATGCAAGCTTTTGAGAGAGTTCAAGCTGGTCACTAACAAAGTGACATGACTTTTTAAGTCAAGAGAGTTCCCAGTGTTTGTAAATACCTGGTTTAGCTGGTGTGTTAGTTGAAATGTTGATGCATAAACCCAAGTGTGTGCATCTATTCACAAAAGAATCTCAGATGAAGAATTTTGGGAATGTCTTACAAATTTTCACTGTGCCACTAATAGATTGGATTGGAGAATCTATGCCATTTTCTTTTGCCCTTTCTCCATGAAATCTGGTATTTCTATTGTGTCTGGGGAGAGTCATTTCCTTTTTGTGCCTTATAATTTAACATAATCATCAGTAAAATTTCCACTTATTTCTTTTTTTTTTTCCTAAAATTTTCGTTGCACCTTGCAACCTTTTCAATAGTCTTGACTCTCTGGTATTTCTAGTTTCTAAAAATTTTTTTTTGCAAATTTGTGTGAATGTGTGTGTGAATGTATATGCATATTTCTACAATCATGCTTCAACAGTTAATTAAGAAGAACAATTTGCATCTCAGTTGCTTCTCTTTCAATCTGTGTGGAAACTTGGACATGTCTTCAACTACAGCTTTCACATTGACCAATATGAATAGAATTTAGCCGACAAAAACCACTCACACACACAAAGGCCATAAATGTGTTCTACTCAAATGGGGCTAAATCTCTCTGCTACTGGAGATAAGGTCAGAAATTTGTCGTCCTGACAAAAGTTACTAAACCAAAACATGTCCATGACTGTCCTTTTATCTGCAGACAAATAAGCCAGTTCTTTTATTCTTTTCCACGCTAGGCACAAGGCCCAGAATTTTTGAGGAGAGAGCCAGTTGATTAGATCAACCCCAATACACATCTGGTATTTAATTTATCGACTCCAAAGGCAAAGTCAACATCAGCAGAATTTGAACTCAGGATGTAAAGACAGGTGAAATAGCACTAAGTATTTCGCCCGGAGTGCTAACGTTTCTGCCAGCTCGCTGCCTTCTTTTATTAAATGACAAATCAACCCCAGTATTTCTTTTTTTAACACTGGAATTTATTTCATCGATCTCTTTTGCTGAACTGCTAAGTTACGGGGTTGTAAACACACCAACACCAGTTGTCAAGTGGAGGTGGTGGTGGGACAAAGATAGACACACACACACACACACATATATATATATATATATATATATATATATATATATATGTATGTATGTATGTATACATATATGGTGGGCTTCTTTCCGTTTCTGCCTGCCAAATCCACTCACAAGACTTTGGTCTGCTTGAGCCGGTAGTAGAAGACACTTGCCCAAGTGGGACAGAACCACACAGCCATGCCCGCACCTATAAGCAAGCATTGGCTCACACACGCGTGGGCACGCACATGTATATATGGAGTCAATGGGTGGGAAATACAGACAGAAGTTGAAAACATCTATTTATTACTAGCAGTGTCTGGGTGGAAAAGTATCAAATACACAACATGATGATAAATACAGTCTGACACAGTACATAAACAAAGCCATTTGGATAGCATTAATAATAATACTAATTTCAGAAAAAAATAAGTGTTATTACAGATATTAATAATACTAATCTGTTAATGAAAATTCTATTAGCATTTTCAAAAGAGACCTGCCTAAATATAACATTAAATATATATATAACAGACAAGGCATCTTTTCCTTTCTTCCATGGTTAACCTACTTTTTAGCCTTTTCATTCCTTTAGTTAAGCTTTTGACATTTTTTCTCCTGTTCTGTGTGTGCAATACTGAGAGTTGTGGCCCAGGAGGGTAGATGATTGTGCTGAGATGGTTGTGTTTGTAGAGGTTATGGTGGCGGTGGCAGTGGTGACAGTGGTAGTTGTGTTGGTGGAGACTCTGGTGGCACCTGTGGTTGTGATGGTGGTAGTGGTGGCGGCAGCAGTGATGGTAATGGTTGTGGTCATAGCAGTGATCCTGATAGTGGAGATGGGGCTAATAATGGTAGTGGTGTTACTCATGGTTGTGTGTTTTGATGGTAAGCAGTTGTTGGTAGAGAGATGGCTATTATACAGGTTATGCCTCTGGTAGTGATGTTCCTGTTGTTGTTGTTGTCGACGTTGTTGTTGTTGGTGGTGGTGGTGATGGTTGTATTATTGGTAGTAATAGTCATGATTATGATCACAAATATCCTTGATGGTAGTGATAAAGATAGTTCGTGGTAATTAATGCTGCGGCGGTAGTGGTGGTGGTAAAGATTATGATGTTAGTGGTAGTATAATGTTGGTGTTGGTGGTTGCAGCTGTTGTTCATGTGGTGGTAGTAGTGTTGGAGTAGGAACGTTTTTTTGTAAAGGTTAATTCTGATTTTCGGATGGGTGTAGGGTGGAGGTGAAATTCTGTCTGTTTCCTTGTTCATTTGAAACTTGTTAAATGGTTTAAGACTGTCCTGTTGCTGTTGTTGTTGTTGTTGTCTGTTGTTGATGGGAAGGGAATGTACATGTTGGGAAGGTGTGGGAATAGTTTTCTTGTCTATTGTTTTTATTGTTGATTAGCCCCCCCCCCCGGGTCTTTTATTTGTTTTTGTTTTATTTTGACTTGTTTCAGTCACTTGACTGCGGCCATGCTGGTGCACCACGTTAAACGGGGGGTTTTTAGTCAAAGAAATCGCCTCCAGGACTTATTCTTTGTAAGCCTAGTACTTATTCTATTGGTCTCTTAAGTTGAATGCTAAGTTAAAGAAACATAAACACGCCAACATTGGTTGTCAAGGGATGGTGGGGAAACAAAGACACACACACATAAATGTGTGTGTGTGTGTGTGACTAGCTTCTTTCAGTTTCCATCTACTAAATTCACTCACAAGGATGTGGTCAGCCTGAGTCTACAGTGGAAGACACCTAATGTACTATGGAGTGGGACTGAATATCTTCCACAACTGTGATTTTGCTTGACCTGATGAGTTTTCTTCTCAAGCACAACATAATACTAAAGGTCTCAGTCATT
This sequence comes from Octopus sinensis, assembly GCF_006345805.1. Taxonomy (NCBI): domain Eukaryota; kingdom Metazoa; phylum Mollusca; class Cephalopoda; order Octopoda; family Octopodidae; genus Octopus; species Octopus sinensis. Next base: position 17,646,455 of record NC_043014.1, on the reverse strand, counting down.
GCCTGTGAATGCCAACACTCAAAAGGAACTCAATCAGTTTGCCTCCATGAGGCCCAACACTTGAAATATGTTCTTTACATACCAAAAGGCACAGGTGCCAGTTATGTGACACCAGCATCAGCCATGACTACAATTTCATTTGGCTTGATGGGTCTTCTCAAGCACAGCGATGCCAAAGGTCTCACTCACTAATCATTGCCTCTGTGAGACTCAATGTTTGAAGATCTGGGTCTACCTCTACCACAGGTTCCCTCAACAGTTAGAGATCGGCACCTCTTAACACAGCTGTCCTTGTCCATATGCATCACATGACCATACCAGTGTAATGGTCTCTCTTGCACACATCTGATGCCTCTTATGCCTAACTTTTCTCTCACGGTGCTTACACTCTGTCGAACATGCACACTGACATTGCACATCCAGTGAAGCATACTGGCTTCATTTCTTTCAAGCCTACTCATGTCCTCAGCTGTCACAGCCCATGTTTCACTGCCATGTAGCATAGCTGTTAACACACAGGCATCATACAATCTGCCTTTTACTTTGAGAGAGAGGCTCTTTGTTGCCAGCAGAGGTAGGAGCTCTCTGAACTTTGTCCAGCCTAATCTTATTCTCACAGCTATGCTCTTGGAGCAGCCACCTCCACTACTAACTTGGTCACCTAGAAAACAGAAGCTATCTACTAACTGTAGCTTGCCCCTTGGCAGATGATGGAGTCTACTTTCTGCTCATTTTCAGCATTTATTGTACCTGTGCATCTTCCACATACAAATGCTAGTTTCCTTGTTAACCTTCCTCTGATTTTGCAGCATCTTTTTGTGTACGCAAAGGTTTCATCAGGTGCATCTTATAGAGTTTCTACCTATGCCTTTTCTATCTGAAGGGATTTCTCTGCCTTCCTACATACTAAGACTTTGGTTTTTGCTAGGTTAACTCTAAGGCCCATCTTTCCATACCTGGAACTTCTCTAGTTCAGGTAGTAATTCAGCAATAAGAGCAAGGTCATCAGTGTAGAGGAGCTCTCAAGGGCAGCCTGTCTTAAATTCCTCTGTTGTTGCCTGGAGTATTATGATGAACAAGAGGGGGGGGGGACTGAGCACTGATCCCTAGTAAACTTGTACTCTGAATTCTTTGCTATACTCATTGCCAACCCTCACCTTACTGGTAGTATTCCTGTACATAGCTTGTACAGCTCTCATTACCTGCTCATCTATCACTAGTTTGACCACTAGATAAAAGAATCGGGGGACCCTGTCAAAGGCTTTCTCCAAATCAACAAAGGCCAAGTACAGAGGTTTATCTTTAGCTATGTATTTCTCCTGCAGCTACCTTATCAGAAATATAGAATCAGTGGTATTTCTCCCCAGCACAAATCAACTGCATCTCATTTAAGCTCTCTTCCTAATTAGTTGGGCTATGACTCTCTCTAATTTTCATTACCTCATCCAACAATTTGATACCTCTGTAATTATTTCTATCTTAGACATCACCTTTACCTTTGCAGCAGTTGACTATAGTGCTGCTACACCAGTCATCCTTCATGAACCACCTGATTTACAATACAGGTGACTAGACCATAACCCACACTACCAGATATTTTAAATATCTCGGCAGTGATCCTTGATGGGCCGAGGGCTTTCCTTGTATTCATATCCATAATCGCATTATCTACTAAGGACTGTCGATTTGGGTAGCTGGTCCTTCAATTGGGTCAACATTTGGCAGACCCTCCTCCTCCCATTCATTCTCCACATTCAGCAATCATTCATAATGGTATCTGCAAGCCTCTTTCTTTGCAGAATCATTAAAAGCAAGTGCACCATCATCCACATGGACACATCTCTCTCTTATGACATTACAATTTTCTCTCACACACTGTCTTGCAACCCGAAATGCTTCAGTTCTTCATGTTGCTGAACATAGGCAAACTTCTTTTCTGTTACTCCCTTGGTTAGATATATACAGAGCAAATAATTCATGAAAAAATAATTTGCAAAGATATCATTGACTCTGTTATTATCTAGTGTAACAATTTTAAAATGATAATAGCAGAATCAATAATATAGGTGATTGCAGGCCCCCAAAAAGCAATAAATAGCTAAAGGATTAAAATTAATCAAAGGACATACAAAGTATGTCTACCTGCTGGAAATAACAGTCAAAACTCTTATCTAAATTGAAGATTTAAATAAGAGTTTTGACTGTTATTTCCAGCAGGTAAACATACTTAGTATGTCCCTTGACTAATTTTATATATATGTGTATATAGATATATGTGTGTGTGTGTGTGTGTGTGCGTGTGTATATATATATGTATGTGTATATATATATGTGTGTGTGTATATATATATGTATGTATATATGTATGTATGTACATATGTGCTTAAAAGTCACATTTTAATTTTGACAGATACTTTCTTAAAATGCTATTTGTCAGTAACTTAAACCCCAACTTCGTGTTTAAAAGATAAAGGCTGTTTTTTTGTGGGACATGTCTTGTTTGTTCAGAAAAATATGCATTACAAGTATTCAAGATAAAAAGCAGCAATGCAAAACACATCAATGCAGAAACTGTATACATAGCACTATTAACTGCATCAAGAATTCTACTACAACATACACACACACACACACACACGCACACACAATGTAAAGCATCATAACATATTCCAAAGCATCGTCATTGGATGGAAACTGAATGTATACAACACATGCTGATATAAAAACAACACAGACAACGGCAACACAACTAAACTGCATTTAGACTGAAATCATATGATATGTGAGTTCTGGTTCCCATGACAGAAGGTTATCATCTGCTGAAATTTATGTGCACTTTTATGCACAGTATTCAAACAAGGCATTCATGTTAAATAGAGATTACCTTTTGGTACTAATACTGCCTTTGTTGCTAATAATTAAGTTTTATTTTGTTCTTTTATTTTTTTATTCTTTTACTTGTTTCAGCCATTTGACTGCAGCCATGCTGGAGCACTGCCTTAAAGGTTTTTTTTTAAAGTCAAATAAATTGTCCCCAGGACTTATTGTTTGTAACCCTAGTACTTATTCAATCAGTCTCTTTTGCTGAACCGCTAAGTTATGGGGATGTAAACACACCAACATCAGTTGTCAACCAATAGTGATGGTGGTGGTGGTGGTGGGGCAAACCCAAACATAAAGACACATACACATACACATAAACATAATCATATATATATATATATATATATATATATATATATATATATATACAATAGGTTCCTTTCAGTTTCCATCCACCAAATCCACTCACAACAAGGCTTTGGTCAGCCTAAGGCTATAGTGGAAGACACTTGCCCAAGTGAACATGCAGTGGGACTGAACTCGGAACCACATGGTGGGAAGTAAGCTTCTTACCACTTAGCCAAACTGAGAAAAATAATAAATCTTTAATTTTACAAATTCATAGGTTATATTAAACTACTGTTTTGATCTTAAGGACAAAAAAACCCTTTTATCTCTTTATTTTTGTTTTTCCTTTTTAGAGTTTTCATAGGCAGGTGACCTATTTTGGCCATTATCAAAGGATTCCTTCCCACGATAACTTGATCATTTCCTTTGATCTGACTTCAGAAAAGCAAAAAGAAATTCAAAATTTCAGAAGCCTTAGAGACTGGCAAAATCACAAACATACCAAAAGGAAACCAGACCCCAAAGGAATTATTGAATGCACCAGTGATGGGGCCTTCTTGCTAAAACTCAACATGCTAGATATAGCAGCCAACTCTCTCTTCAATTATATCACACTGTCTTAAATAAAGAAAGGACACACTAAATCATGCAGTCTTTTGTACTCCTAAAATGACTGGAGAGTGAAGACTGGAATGCCTTTCATTACAGACTTATTCTATTAGAGTTGTTATCTGAGGGCTAAACAGTGACAACAATAACAGCAAACACAAACAATACATAAGCCATTGTTACCAACCTTGGTTGACCTTTTTCATAATTGCAGAGACAGTAACTTAACCACCTCTGCTCTGTTTGGACTGTTTCTAGAAGCAAATGACTAATCCCAAGTACACTTACCATGACCTCTCCAGTCCTGGATACACCACAAGGGAAAGACAAGTCAATACATTTGCAGCATCCATGGAGCTGCAAGGGATGCCAGATAATGGTTAAGTATAATCATACATATCTGCCTTAGGGTTTCCCTCTCTGTATTTTCTGTTTGGGTTTACTTTCTTAGCCTTTCTTTAACACTCAGTAAATTACCCCACAAAGTAACAGTGATTTATTTTATAGTGGGCATGGTTTGTACTGTAAGTTCCACTTTCTGTCCTTTAAACTTGTATCAATCTGGGGCAAAAAGAATTTGAATGGAGATGAGCAACAAAAGAGCTGAATGAAAGGCCTCATCTGCCCTAGGTCTATGGGGTGTCGGTGAATGACCTACTTCTGATGTCAAACTCTATGGCTTACTATCTAAAAAAAGGATATATTGAATAATGTAGTCCTAGATACATTATGCTAGAAAATAAATCTTGCTTGCTCATAGCTGGAATGTGAAGGCATATGGCATAGTAGTTTCAGTGTTGGCTCCTCAGACAGGCCCATGTGTTGGGTACTTAAGCAGGTCACTTTACTTCACATTATTTCAGTTTATTCAAATAAAAATGAGTGCCAACAACAGCTGGGGTAGGGTAGGGTGGTTGTCTCTGTGATAGATCAGCATTCTGTTCAGGGAGGAGTCTTGTATTCTGAGTCACTTAAATGTCATGAAAAGGGCATTAAGTGCTGGCTGGTAGAAGGATCTATAATAGGTTTGAGACAAATTATGGCTGGGATGACTTTAATGAAAAATGTGCTTGAACAAGGCTGATCTATGGTTAAATAACAACAGCAAATAACAATAATAATATATTCACACAACTAACCAACCAATTACAAGGCAGTGTGTGGGTGGGGAGGGAGATCTATGCAGCTCCTGTGACCTGCAATAAAAAATAGCAGTCAAATCCCTCTCAAATTACATAGTCATCTTAAAAAGGCGAGGCACATAAGATAATGTTGACTGAGATATCCTTAAAAAAACTTGAGGTGTGTATGGCTACAATGTGACATTTGATGTAAATTTACTTGGTTGTAGTGGAATTGGGACTATACATCATCATCAACAACAACAAAAACTACATCAGTCCAAAAACAGTGGATAGGCCAACTTCTACATGGTTCTTTAATCTGCTAGAAATAACAGCTAAGTCTCACTCAGCTCACAACCAACCACCTTTATTTCTTTTATTTTATACTTGTTTCAGTACAGCCAAGCCGCAGCATTACCTTGAACAAATTGACTGCAGTGCTCACAGTTTTAAGTCTCTTTTGCCAAACCTCTAAGTTACAAGGATGTAAACAAATTAATACCAGTAGTCAAATAGAGGTGGGGCTCCAACACAGACTCAAACACACACACATACATTTATATAGATGGCATGTGAAAAAACATTCAAGCGAGGTCGTTGCCAGTGCTGCTGGACTTCCTTAGCCTTTCTTTAACACTCAATAAATTACCCAACAAAGTAACATTCAAGCAAGGTCCTGTGCAGGTGGCACGTAAAAAAAAACACCATTTGAGCATGGCCATTGCCAGTACCACCTGACTGGCCCTCGTGCAGGTGGCACATAAAAGCACCCACTAAACTCTCAGGGTGATTGGCATTAGGAAGAGCATCCAGCTGTAGAAACTCTGCCAGATCAAGATTGGAGCCAGGTGCAGCCATCTGGTTCACCAGTCTTCAGTCAAATCGTCCAACCCATGCTAGCATGGAAAGTAGATGTTAAACGATGATGATGATGATATACAGGATGTTCAAGCTAAATTTGATAGTTTAAAAAAAAAGAAAAGGAAACATGACATCCCATCCAAAATCAAAAATTATCAACTAAATTATGGCAGAGTGATAGCAGTTTACTCAAAGTAGCCACCCTCACCTTCCACAAAGGTCTCAAGACAGTTCTTGGACCTAATGCATGCATTCTTCACTGTGTCCCTTGGAAAATATTTGAATACCTCATTGATCTTGGCCACCAGCTCAGCCTTGCAGTTTCAGACAGAGCAGTCAGTGTCTCTTTCTCAACTGTATCCAACACATAATAATCCATGGGATTACAATTGAAGGGATTAGGAGGCCAGAAATTGGGCCTGGTAAAGTCATAGAAATTCTTCAACAACCACTTCTGACTCTTTCTGGAGGTATAGCAAGGAGCTAAATCTTACTATCACATATATGGCCTTCCAGCAGCAACTCCCTCCAGCCAGGGATTGACCACAGTCTCTAGCAGTGTCACATAGATATCTTGTTCATGGTGCTAAGAGGCCAATTCTGATCAGTGTATGTATACTGTGGCTTGCTCTCAGTAAATAAGTACTATATGGCCCAGTGCACTGATTTGCCAGGGAGCAGTGAGGTGGGGGCTATAACACAACTAAGACACCCCTGTATATATGTGTGAGTGTGTGTGTGTGTGTATATATAATATTAATATATATATATATATATATATATATATATATATATATATATATATATATATATATATAATATATATATATAATATATATATATATATATATATATATATATATATATATATATAGAGAGAGAGAGAGAGAGAGAGAGAGAGAGAGAGAGAGATGTATTTGTAGATGTTGTATTGTAAAAGTTTGCTAATATTTTCAGATGAGTTCTTTACAGTTCGTTCTGATCTGTAAAGTTCCGTAATTTCGATATCTGGATGGAGAGGAAGATGTTGATGTGAGTTGTTCTTTATCGTAGACTGGACAGATAAAGACTGGACAAGTAAGGACATTACCACAAGAATTTGAAGTTTTGACCATTAAATACGTATATGTGTGCATGAGGAAACACCACTTGGAAAACCTCCACGATTATGTGAAGATAATTTTGTAAAGCAATTTGGGTTAATACAGAATCAAGACAGAATTGGAAACATATTGTGAGAAGCAGTGTATGAGGTCTGATCAATAAGTATCCGGCTGTTGCTATAGTAATGAAGCTAAAGAACACAGAGTGAAGCCACTTGGCCAAGAGTGACCTTTAACTCTGCTATACATGCACACTAAGTTTTGATGTTCTAGTTCACTTCTGCTGCTTACAGCAGTGCTTGGAAGGAAGGTGTGTAGCATGTGATCATCATATTGACCATGACAGAGAAAGTTGTTCATGTCGATACCTGCACAGAGACCTATGCAAAGTTGTAGGAAGTGTATGGAGAGGAGTATATGAGCCACACGTGGTTTAGACGTTTCCAAGATGGCTGAAAAAATGTCAATATTGACGAACATTCTGGGTGACCTGCAACCAGCAGAAATGAGAAAAAACATTGCAGATGTGCATGCAGCTGTGAGGGGAAATCATTGAATAACCATCTGTAAGTTATCAGAGGATGTGCAGATTAGTTGCAATTCAGTTCAGTCCATTATCACTGTGCCAAGCAGCTTCACTCTGCATGCTTTAGCTTCGTTACTATGGCAACATTCCAGATACTTATTGATCAGACCACATATAACAGCATCTGATGGTCTGGTTAATCCTGTGATACTGTGATATATATGTCAATAACCAATCTGCTATTTTTGTTTGTGACCAAAAGTGTTGTTATCTGTAAGTTTATTTTACACACACACACACACACACCACATCATACACCCATATATGTGTACACGCAGACACACTCACACATTCTCACACACAAACATACACTCTCCCTCTGTCTCTCTCTTTCTCTTTCACTCTCTGTCACATGAAGTAGCAGAACTCATGGAAGAATTACGGCTAGAAATAAAAAGTAAGAAAGGTGTGTGAGAGAGAGAGAGAGAGACAGAGACAGAGACAGAGTCAGGGAGGGAAGATGGAGACAGAGAGTGAGAGAATGAAAGATGTATATATGTGTGTATGTGTGTAATCTAAGCCTGAACAAGACAAGGTTTCTATTAGAAGCCCATGAAACTTCAAGTCACCAAACTATTTTAAATATTAATACATGTGAATGTGTACACACACACATTGTACTTAACTATACATATTGAGTGAGTGTGTGTATACAAAGGGTCAAAAGTGTGGGTATAGAAGTATCTATATCTGGATACTGACACACATGTTTCACTTCACTTTATTGTATGTTTTAATCTTATTCTTTTTATTCTTCTTATTTTTCTTAATTACTCCCAGTCTGTATCTATAACTTCACAACAGAATCTATCCCTCACCACACCTGCCCAACAGCTTATATCTATAGTCAAACAACAGGCTGTATTAAATCTGTGAGAAACAGACTTTATTTAACAAGTTACCCCTTATTATATCACCTGAAGAGACATTTCTGCTCTGAGGGATGCACTAAAACTAGTTGTACATTTCCCCACATGGGAGGGACCAATGCAGGATGTGCAAAAATGAAACAATCGTTGTGAGTAATAAGGTTTCCACATGTATTCCACTTTCCAACTTTATCATTTCTTTTATAAACATATATATCTATGTATATATATTTAGACAGATAAGAGAGAGAGACTGAGACACGAGATACATGTCATGATATCATGATTAACAAGTAGGTCAGTTTGTTTGAAGGTTTAACAATATCTCTGACCACACCTTAACTCAATTAGGCCTTGGTGGATAACCACCTGTTTAAACATTCACCACACCAAAGGCCAGTGGAATGTCTAGAAATATGCCATCAGGCTCAAAATCAGGGTGAAACGTCATTGTGAATGGCATGTATGAGAGGTGAGACTGCTAGATATGGCTTCAATTTTATCATGTTCTGACATGAACTCATGACAGTGGTTCTTGTTTCCTAAACACGCACATCTTTGCACACATATGCACACATTCACACACACACATATACACATTCACGCATACATGCATATGCATGCATGCATATATGTATATGTAAGTAGATAAATTGTTGAATAACAAGACAACAGGATTTACGTAATCCAGTAATAATGATCTACATTAGAATCAATAACACCAATAATCTATATCATACTTTGTACTCTATCTAAAGCATATTTATATTGAGTTTTAACAACTGGATACTAGTATTGTCATGCCCAAGCAAAACCATAATACACACATGCGCACAGACACACACACACATGTGTATATATATACATATATATATATATATATACTACACACTAGTTGAAGAAATGGACCCCATGACTTATTCTTTCTAAGCCTAGTACTTATTCTATTAATCTCTTTTGCTGAACTGCTAAGTTACAGGGACATAAACACACCAGCATTGGTTGTCAAGCAATGGTAGGAGTACAAACACAAACACACAAATATATACATACACACACACATGCTCGAAATGAGGAGTAGACAGACCACTGACATCTGTGTAACCTTGTCCTGTTTTCCATTTTTTCTCATTGATTACGTATTTCACACATTTTGGCCTGTAATTACTGTCCATGTCTTGTATCTATCTCTCATACGTATGTTATTTGCACTGTTAGTGATGTCCTGTATCCATATATGCATCTTTATATATATATATATTTTTTACATATATATATATATATATATATAATATTATTTATATATATATATATATATATATTATTTATTTTTATATTCTTTTATTTATTTCAGTCATTTGACTGTGGCCATGCTGGAGCACCACCTTAAGTTAAACAAATCGACCCCAGTACTTATTCTTTGTAAGCCTAGTACTTATTGTATCGATCTCTTTTGCCAAACCGCTAAGTTACGGGGACGTGAACACACCAACATTGGTTGTCAAGCAATGGTGGGGGAACAAACATAGGCAAACAAACACACACACATATATATACGACAGGCTTCTTTCAGTTTCTGTCTACCAAATCCACTCACAAGGCTATAAGTTGAAGACACTTGCCCAAGGTGCCACACAGTGGGACTGAGCCCAGAACCATATGGTTGGTAAGCAAGCCACTCCTGTCCCTGATATCTTTATTATATATATATATACTATATCTATTTTATATATATATATATATATATATAATATATTTATTATATATATGTGTGTGTGTGTGTGTGTTTGTGTGTATATGTGTGTATATGTGTGTGAAAGGACACATAGCCTAGTGGTTAGGTTGTTGCACTCTCAAATGTGAGATCATGGTTTCAATTCCCGGACCAGGTAGTGCCATTGTGTTCTTTATCTCATCTTGACACTTGACCTATGATACATCAAGCCCCTGTTCAGGCAATGTTGATCTGATGGAGGAAATGAGCTGATGTACAGCACAAACATTTGATCACTGTAAACAAACCATTTATGCAGGTTGTTCAACAAACAATTGCAGAACCATCCATTTTGGACTACAAGGGACTATTATCATCATACAGATAGATATACATACATATTATATATACACAGACAAACACATACATATGTATAATATATATACATACTGGCATAGCTTGTGGTGGGGGCAGCACTTTTGGGTCTGCTGTAGGCAATATGTGGTTTTTTTGTGGGATCCAGAGGCAGCAAATGGAAGGGCCCCCCCAGGTGGCACACACTCTAGCTACGCTAGTGTATATATACATGAACTTATAAAGTGAGAGAGACGAAGAGATCACAAAGGAATCTGTACATTGTTGTTTGACCTGCTAGGAATACCAGTCAATGCTCCTTCAAATCACATACTATGAGCTTAAAAGATGTGATGATCACAACTTCAACATCTGGCATCATAGTTCTGGTAAGTACTAGGTTCAGTTTGTGTTGCTATGGTTAACATGAATTTAGATAATATATGGAGATAAATAGAGAGGCATCAGCTAGTCAGTGAATCAGTAAAAGTGTCTTGCTTCAACCCATCCCCTCTCTCTCAAATAAATACATGGAATATATACCCCAGCACAAATTCACACTTTTTTTCTTTCCCATATGTTTTGGTTATATACTGCTGAGAATGTAGTGAGTGTATATATACATACATACATACATACATACATACACACACACACACACACATATATATACATATATATATGTATATACGCTTGTGTGTATGTGGGTGCGTGATATTTAATATATATGAATATCCAACAAAGAAGACAGTTGTTATAAAGGTTTAAGCGAGTACAACATAGTCAGGCTTGGAGGAGAGGAATATGGGAGGTTGGAAGGGGTGGTTGGTGGGGGTAGGGTGGATAATATGCTTTGCCCCAAATTCCAAATTCCCTGCACAAGAATGTCAAAATAATAAATAAAAGCATGGAGACAAGGTGGAATGGCAGTTATAGGGTGAGAGAAAGAGAGAGAAAGGATGTGGGTTGAGGTACTGGGAAGCTATCTTGCCTGAAGAGAGAATCCTAGTATATGTATGTATATATAAATATATGTGTGTATGCATGTGTATGTACATACATACATATATATACATATATATATATATACATCTACGTGCATACATACATATACACACACATATGTACATACTAGCATATATATATATATATATATATATATATATATATATATATGCTAGTATGTACATATGTGTGTGTATATGTATGTATGCATGTAGATGTTTGTATTCTTTGTGTGGTTTATTTTTGGTTAATTCATCCCATTTGCTTAAACTACATGTTTAGTTGGTAAGAGCCTTGGTGATTAAATATCTTGAGTTATGCGGATGTAAAGAAACCAACACCAGTTGGTAAGCGGTGGGAGAACAAACACAGAGATACCCCCCCCCTACCAACATATACATATACATTCAGCCCACGACCACCATATACATATATATCCACAAGTGTAGCACAAAAGACCCTTAGGATAAACCTAACCCCACCTAGGACAAAAACCCACATAGTTAAAGTGTGAAAGTGGTCAAAACCCCTCTTGATTATATTTTTCGGGGGGGGGGGGTTCGTTTTTTTTCCCCCTTTTTACTTGTTACAGTCATTAGACTGCGGCCAAGATGGGGCCCCACCTTGAAGAATTTGTAGTCGAATGTATTGACACCAGAACTTTCTTTTTTTTCTGCTTACTTGTTGCATGACTGCGGCCATGCTGGGGCACCACCTTGAAAAATTTTCAGTCAAATATTTTGCCCCCAGAATATTTTTCAGATTATTTTCAACCAGCACATGAAGTTAAGCTTAAAAGGTCTCTACACATGCTAGAAATAACAACCAAATCTCTTGAATTTGTTTTTATAATTTCACGTAAACAAAACAGGAAATCGCGATTGTAAAAAAACTTTTATTATTCAAAATTACTATGTTTAAGTAGACAAAAATATATCCAATCGAAAATAAATAGAATAGAATGACAGAACACAGGACTTTACTGCTCAATGTATACATATTGTCTGAATTCTAACAAAAGTATTTACTTCAAGAGATGGGTAGAAAGATAGAAACGATAAGAAGTACGTTTGGACGACTAGCCTTCGGCGCCATAATTCTATTAGACCTTCAACGGCCGGAGAAAGTTCAAAAGGTCAGCTCATTCTCATTAATCTCTAAGTGTTGAGAGAAGAAGACAAAAGACTAAATTTAAATTTTAAAATGCTCATTTTTTGCGACTAAAAATTCTTCAAGGCGGTGCCCTAACATGGCCGCAGTCTAATGACTGAAACAAGTAATAAAAAAAGTCCTCAAGGCGGTGCCCCAGCATGACTGCAGTCTAATAGTCTAAGGATTGAAACTAGAAACATTCTGAGGTCGATAAGGAAGGCGGAGAATAACCGAGGGTGGGTTGTTCACTTTCACACTTTAACAAGGGGGGTTTGTTCGGGGCCATTTTGTCCTTAGGGCGCTTTTGTCCGGATGCCATATACACACGACTCAGTTTCTGTTTACCAAATTCATGTACACGCGCGCACTAGGCATTGGTTGCCAGAGAGAAGGAGGGGGGAGAGAGAGAAATACATATATGTATATGTATGTATATATTCATCTAATATATATAATATTGGTACTTTTATTCACTTCTTAGTTACCTAGGTCTCATTCTTACGTTCCTAAGTAACCCACGTTCCACATAGAGAAGCATTGATTGAGGCGGACCTTAAAGACACACAGAAAAAGAGTTTATTTTGTTTGTTTGTTTTTTAATGAATACTTTTATTCGTTAATATTTTCATTATTTCGTTATTGGTCAAAATGCTTCGTGGCATTTCTTACGACTTTACATTCTGAGTTCAAATTTCGCCGAGGTCGACTTTGCCTTCATCCCTTCGAGGTCGATAAAATAATTAATTGCCTGTTGAGCACTGAAGTCGATGTAATCAACTAGCCCCCGCACCTCAACTGAAATTTCAGACTTTGCGCCTATATAAAAAGATTACTTCGTTTTTGTCTGCAAAATTCTCGATGTAAAATTGAGTGAAAAAGATTTTGGCGTATCTCATTATGTCAATACTCATGTTCTTTATCGTAGTCCGATAAATATCAAATTCCTTTAACGAAAGCTCGAAATTTGATGTTAATAACGTAAACAGGAACCCTGAGAATGACACTGAATATTCGTCAAAAATAATGAGCGTAGTTAGGATGAAAGGAAATGGTCCCACTTAAGATGATACTTAAGTAAACATACATCGCTTTGCTATTATTAGTAGCAATCCCTTTACAGAACTTAAGTATTATTTTAAACATTATCAGTCTAACATAATGAAAGTAGTTTGAGCTTGGTGTCTACTTTCAAGTATTTTGTAAATTTCTAGTCAGAGAAAAAATTTTAATTTTAACATGCCAATTTTTAATGTACACCTCTTATACTTACATGCATATATGCATATATATATATATATATATATATATATATATATATATATATAGCATAATTAAATCTCAGAATGAGATTGAAACAGTAATCGCTTGATAATGTAAAGTATAGAAGCCATCTTATCATGGCTAATATATATATATATATATATATATATAATATATATATATATATATATATATATATATACATACACACAAGCATACATACATACATGCATATATTAAGGAAAAGGAGATAATCAGAATTTTGGATAATACATAAAATCTGCATACCAAACAATTTATATATATACACACACACATGCATTAAAAATATATATATAAGCATATATATAAAGATATAGTCACGAAACGCGCGTAGTCAATTTAATGTTTATTTAATTTAGTGATTTTTTAATAATATTTATTATAGAATATCAAATTTTTCTATATGATATAGATAAAGTCTTTCACTATTGAATTACTTAATAGAGGCTATTCTCTTAATTATATACATATGCATATATATATATATATATATATATATATATATATATATATATACAACACACATGTGAAGAATTACTATGAACTATCACTTTCCAGATTTTCCTGTTTTTCCGCTGATATGTATTTATACTCACTTCTGTTTATAAATGCTTACTTTGAATCCATTACCGCCTGTTCAACTTTCTTACACACACACACAACACACATACAAACGTAGAATGTATTGTAATATATATATATATTAATATATATATATATATATATATATATATATATATATTATATATATATATATATATATATATATATATACACACACACATACATACATATATATTACTCTTTACGCTTTTACCTGTTTCAGTCATTTGACTGTGGCCATGCTGGAGCACTGCCTTTAGTCGATCAAATCGACCCCAGGACTTATTCTTTGTAAGCCGAGTACTTATTCTATCGTCCCTTTTGCCGAACCGCTAAGTTACAGGGACGTAAGCACACCAGCATCTGTTGTCAAGCGATGTTGTGGGGAACAAACACAGACACACAAACATATATACGACGGGTTTCTTTCGGTTTCCGTCTACCAAATCCACTCACAAGGCTTTGGTCAACCCGAAGCTATAGTAGAAGACACTTGCCTAAGGTGCCACGCAGTGGGAATGAACCCGGAACCATGTGGTTCGTAAGCAAATGCACAAACGGAACACAGATACAGAAGGTCGCCAAATCCTCATCAATTATCTGACAAAGGATCAATACAATTTTACATGCCATACTTTCGGTTTATGACCACAAATTCAAAGAGGTAAATTATCGTAAGCCATCGGCATCGAAAATATAAGAAAATAAAGATTTTCTTTTCGTAATCCTAACTTCTGTACTTTTAACGTGGAATCATCCCTCACCACCAGAAGTTTCGAAGTAAGTTTAAAACGAAGGATTTGCGCGGTAAAGGAGATAGAAAGATAATTTTAAAAATCGAATAGGTGGTTTCTCCGTTTCTCCTTGTTTGTTTTCTTACTTTGAAAACCAAAGAATCATCAGAAATGTTTTGAAAAATGTGATGTCCAGGACGTCACACGTCGCGCGGAATAGTGTTAATGCTTCCTTTTTCTATTTGTGATTACCAACGAAAATAATGGAATATAGAGATTTCGGATCTATTCAATATCAGCGGCTCTCTCTCTCTCTCTCTCTCTCTCTCTCTCTCTCTTTCCCTACGCTTTGTCACATTAAAAATAATCGGGTAAACTGAAAACGATTAAAACGTATATTTGTGTATATGTACATGTATGTATGTATGTATGTGTATATATGCATGTATGTGTGTGTGTATGTATGTGTGTGTGTATGAGAGAAAATGTGAGAATCTGTATAGTTGCTTGATGTGCTGGAAATAACAGACAAATCTCTCTCAATGTCACACGCTAACATTATATAGACGAGAAGATACATTGGATAAGATGGAAAAATACACACGCACACACACACGTATGTATTCCCTAAAAAAGAACTTTCTGTTTTTCTCACCCATTCCCTAATTAGTGAATAAAACGTTAAGAGTAAACCGTGTTCTACGTGACACATTCAACCAGTATCCGAAGTTTCAAATTGTTTAGTTTAAAAAAAAATATGAATTAAAAAATCTGACATTCCTAAAGGAATACACACACACACACACAGAAAAAGGTGTGATTGTGTGTGTGTGTGTGTGTGTACGAGCGAGCGCGCTTTCCGGTGTATCAAGTTACATTCTTTTATATCAAAAACAAAAAGATAACCATTCAGTAGACATCAATGAAAATAAGCGCCCAGAGTCAAACTGAAATAAGATCTAGAGTAGATATCCCCCGTCTAAAAATCTCCTTCAGATGGTGCCCCAGCCTGACCGTAGCTCAAATATAGAACCAGTAAATAAATACAAAGACACATATTTAGTCACAGGCATGGCTGTGTGGATACATGGTTCTAGGTTCCAACCCACTTCTAATAAAGCATCGGGCCGACCAAAGCCTTGTCAATAGTTCTGGCAGATGGAAACTGAAAGAAGGGCGTCATATATATTTTTTGTTGTTGTTGTTATATATATATATATATATATATATATATAGAGAGAGAGAGAGAGAGAGAGAGAGAGAGAGAGACAGAGAGAGAGAGAGAGACAGAGATAGACAGACAGATAGATAGAGAGATAGATAGATGTGTGTGTGTGTGTTTTGTCCCCCGCCACCGCTTGATAATCGGTGTTGGTTTGTTTACACCCTCGTAATATAGCGTTTCGGTAAAGTGACGATAAAATATGTACCAGGCTTCGCAAAAAATATGTACTGGGGTCAATTCATTCCACTAACAGATTCTTCAAGTCGGTGCCTCAGCAAGGCCGCAGTCTAATGACTAAAAGAAATGTCTGTGTGTGTGTTTGTGTGTGTACAGTATATAAAAATTAAAAAATAATATACAATCGTATATATATATATACGTATATAGGCGCAGGAGTGGCTGTGTGGTAAGTAGCTTGCTAACCAACCACATGGTTCCGGGTTCAGTCCCACTGCGTGGCATCTTGGGCAAGTGTCTTCTGCTATAGCCCCGGGCTGACCAATGCCTTGTGAGTGGATTTGGTAGACGGAAACTGAAAGAAGCCCGTCGTATATATGTATGTATATATATGTGTATGTGTCTGTGTTTGCCACCACCCCCCTAGCGGTTCGGCAAAAAAGACCGATAGAATAAGTACTGGGCTTGCAAAAGAATAAGTTCCGGGGTCGAGTTGCTCGATTAAAGGCGGTGCTCCAGCATGGCCGCAGTCAAATAACTGCAACAAGTGAAAGAGTAAACCACTCCAAGTGTTCTCAATACTTTGTCCTGTCTCAACGTCAAAAACGGAATGGTTTGTTTTGCGCACATCAAAAGAAAAGGAAAAGAAAAAGTTTTCTATTTGTTATTTGTTAATTCATTTTTAGTAATGAGCCATAATTGAATTCTTATTAAATTAATTCCAATAACTTTTCTACTCACTTTTTTTTGTCTGTGACTGCGAGTGGGTAAAAACAGTTTTAAACCTCGACGTACTTGACGTAAATGATGTTTTTGCACAGTCGATTTGTCTTCGTGTGTATATATATATATATCTGTATATACATATAAATGTATGTGTGCGTGAGGAGGAGAGAGAGAGATGAAAGAAATAAACAAAACGAGAGAGAGAGAGTGTGTGTGTGTGTGTGTGTAAAAGCTGGGTGACTGTTATAAAAGTTCTTCCCAGTAATTATATTTATATATGAGAGTGGGTGCGACGTTGTCATTGTGACTGATACGTATTTATATATATGATACTTGTTGGTCTATGAGAGTATGATGTTCTCGGAAGTGTGTGTATTGTGTGTTTGTCGTGACTAGATGTCTGAGTGGCATAAATGCATATATGCGTGTTGATGTGTGACAAATATGTGTGAGCGCATATATATGTGTTTGTGTGCATGTGTACACAGACACACACACACCACACACACACACACACACACACACACACACCACACACACACACACACGCACACATACACACACACACACACACACACACACATACATATATATATATATATATATATATATTAGTCATTGTAATGCGGTTGTGCGGGAACACCGTCTTGAATGGTTTAGTCCAACGGTTCTCAACCATTTTTTGCCTACGGACCCCTTTCATTCATATCCCACTTGGCCCAGATCTCATAGCCATTCAATGTTTAAAAAACTTTAATATATTTTTACAATTAGATATTTTTAGGAATTGTATTAAAAAAAAATTGTACAAATATTTTGTGTCCTGTAAAATTATAACCAGCTTATTGCACAGAAATTTCAGCAACAAAATTTTATATAGCCCCCACCAAGAGGGGGTGTATTTATACATACATACAAATATATATATTATATATATATATATATATATATATATATATATATATTAGGTTAAAATCATTATTTGATGATTTATCAGTGGCTAGCATCCACATGTATGTACATTTAAATGCGTGTATGTATGTGTAAATAAGTGTATAACTGCGTGCGGAAGGTGTTTATGCTTCAGTAACTTTCTGTATATAGGTCGCCTGTCTATGTGCGTGTGTGTATGTCCGAGTGAGCTATGACTGTGTGTATGTGTGTCTGAAGTGCGTAGGCGTTTATGGGCACTTTCGAAAGTATCATTTAAAGAGATAGCATATACATATCATAGGTTAGCTTCAACTAAGTAGGTATAACCTACATCGTTGTATATGTATGTATGTACGTATGTATCTATATATGTATGTATGTATGTTGAATTGAAAATTCAAATTCTAGTTTTATTTTTATTTTTCCCATTACCTAATTTTGTCGTCTATTTCCGTTTTGGATACATTACAGCAACCAACTCCATTTGCTTGACTGGTGCTTTACTTTATTGTTTACCGCCCCACCTCCCGGAAGTTTGAAAGCTAAAGTTGATTTCGGTTGGATTTCAGTTCAGAGTATATAAAAATGCTTTCCCAGCCACATGGTTCACTTGCCTCCAAACAACATGGTTCGAGGTTCAGTCCCTCTGCGCGGTACCTTGGACAAGTATATTCTACTATAGCTTTGTGACGACCAAAAGCCTTGGGAGTGGATTTGGTCGATGGAAACTGAAAGAAGTCTGAGTGTGTATGTGTGTGTGTGTGCGCGCGCGCGCATGTGTGTGTGGGGGAGGTATTTGCGTCTATATCTGTCCCCCACCACCGCATGACAACCGGTGTTGATTTAATTATCTTCCCATGATCAAGCGGTTCGTCAAAAAGAGACATATAGAATAAATACCAGTCTTAAAAAAAGAAAACAAGTTCTGTGGTCGGTTCATTAGACTAAAAGTCTTTTAGGCGGTGCCCCAGAATGGCCGCAGTCTAGAGACTGAAACAACTATAAGATAAAACATAAATCACTCGTAACATTTTGTCTGATGCTTTAACGATTCGGCCAATGCACCGTCTATGACAGGGGTCGGAGAAATTTTTTAACCAATTACCCCAAAATATATTTATTTACGCCGACATTACCCCATTGATTTGAAAGGAAGAAATCATAGATTCTCTGGATTCAAAAGGTTTGTTGGATCTGTTTATGTAGGGAATACAATTATGAATATAAAAAGTATAAAACAAATGCAATGAAATAAATTAGTATCTTCATTATGAAGCAAAAGGTGTTTTTTTAGAAACTTCAGGTTTTTGAGAAGTGATCATTTCATTTTTGTTACAATTGCATCAAAATTAGAGTATTTTGATTCCAGAGCAATTTGGATACAGTGTTCGGGGTCCAATCGATTTCATTAAAGGGTTGAACTGAATAACTACTTAAATCTATTTAAATAAACCAAAAACACGTGTCAAAAGGCGGGTAATAGACAACTGACAAATAATATCATCCATGATAGTTTCAATGTAGGACCGGAATCATTATTCATTTTGGACATCATCTGAGCTATGGCGGCCTGTGGTGAAACTATGGCGTTATGAGGATGTCGATTAGTCTCCCTTTCAACAGTGTTCTAAACTTAGTTCTCTATAGGATTTAAATCTGACAAGTTTGGTGTTACATGACGCTAAAGATTATCTTATATCCATTATTGGGTTATGTGGGCTTTGTGAGATGGTACTAAGATTTGTTGAAACGCGTATGGCCTTCTGCTATATATTTTATCCATCCAGGACTTAGCAACTGTCTCCAGTACTTCAACGTATCCAGTAAGATTAATTCTGTGGAAAGATGTGAGATGGTATGACACGAACTTCGTTACTCACCACTCCCAAAACCATCACAGTTGTTGGGAACTTAATGTGCATTACTCTGAGGACAACAGAATGATCTGCATATAACTATCTGCCAGTTTTCCTGATAAACGCTTGCCTTGGTTGAAGTTTTTCTTTTCAGAGAAGAACTGAAGCATGTCACGTCTGTGAGGGTTGCTAACGTTTTTAAGAAACCGTTTAGAATGGGTGAAATGGTTTTTCTGTGTTTTGAATATATGAATTAGTATATAAGATTTGTATCGAATGTCTTCGTGCAATACAGTTCTAATCGTCCACCCTACCATCTGAAGTTCTTTGGTGATGGTCCTCAGGGATTTCCTGGAATTGTCATTAATAATGAATCTGTTGGATAAGTTGCGGTGTCCTTATTGTGTCGGACTGTGTAGGATATTTTCTTCTCTTGATACAGTTGAAACATTTTCGCCAGACACTTCCAATTCTATCCGAATGTTGTGCACAAAAGGTATTGCAACATTTAGAAAGCTTACAATTTTTAAATCGCTGTGTTCTAACCATAGAGCATGCCATTTTATTTCTTGTACTGGCATTTTATCTGCCATGGCGGACTGAAAGAAATAAAAATGTCTAATTGGTTATACTAATAAAGTTTCCTCAAATATCCCTCCTACTGGTATGTAAGTATGTATGAGAGAAAGGAAGAGAGAGAGGAGAGAGGAAAAGAGTCGTATGTACGTATGTATGAGAGAGAGGGGGAGAGAGAAGAGGGAGAGAGGAGAAAGGAAGAGAGAGAGGAGAGAGCGGAAAACAGAGAGAAAGGATAATTTTTGAGTCAGAGATCAAGGAGACCAGAAATCCAAGAGGACTCTATACGAGTTAAACATGACTGCAAAACAAATGGCTGTATTTTACAGATTTCATTTTGCAGCAGAAAAAACTTTGCTTTCGCTAATTCAGCAAGCTCATCTGAAACTGAATATTCTGAGTCGATAAATGCAACTGAATTATTTCATAATATTTTTTTTATGATTCTAACACATGTGTTTGTGCATGCGTGCGTACGTGCATGCATGCATGTGTGTGTGTGTGCATGCGTGCATGTGTGCTCGCGCGTGTGTTTGTATACACATTGAACTGGATTTGATTTATAACAATGAAATTAGATTCAACATGAAATATGGCGTCAAAGAATTAGAGACACACAGTATAATCAAGCAACATTATTTTATGCTAAGTAAGCACACATATATAAAACATAATTACATAATCACAGGATGGTATTTAAATATACCTACTAGTATAATGAATATGGAAATATATGAATAAATAGATGGATAATTGAATGAATAATATGCAGTAAATAGACCTAATTTAATCAACGACACTAATAAGTTATAAATTGAAAAGGTTCGTAAATGAAAGGAATAAGCGAATAATAAATTTTCCTATACGCCCTTAAACATGAGCGATGAGCAAACAAATAAAACTATGCAAATGGTTGTGTGATTCAGAAGGTCACTTTGCGACAATGGAATTTCGGGTTCAGTCCCACTGCGCATTTCATTGGGTGTCTTCTACTATAGCCACATGCCTGATGAGTGAATTTGATAGTCAGAAACTGTGTGGAAGCCCGTTTGCTACTTATTTCTCCAGCATTGGTCAAGTGGTGTTGACAGTTCTTATAGGACCCCATAAAATTCGAAAATCGGTGATGAAGGCTGTTCAAGGTTTATAGGTGTGTGTGTGTGTGTGTGTGTGTGCGTATGTGTGTTTGTCATCCCCACACCGCTTGACAACAGTTGTTGTTTGTTTTTAGCAAAAGAGAGAGATAGCATGAAAACGGACTTTAAGAAAACATGTACTGGGGTCCATTTGCTCGACTAAAACGTTCAAGTCAGTGCCCCAGTATGGCTGCAATCCAATGACTGAAAAAAGATAAAAGATTAGATAGATAGATAGATAGATAGATAGATAGATAGATAGATAGATAGATAGATAGATATACAATTATATATACACGCATAGAAGTATATATATATGTGTATATATATATATGTATGTATGTATATATATATATATATATATATATATATATTATATATATATATATATATATTATATATATATATATATTTATATGCGTGCATGTATAATTGTATATCTATCTATCTATCTATCTATCTATCTATCTATCTAATCTTTTATCTTTTCTATTAGTCGTACTGGGGCACTATGTCGTTTAATGCTCGAAATAAGGAGTAGATAGACAGCCGATAACTGATAAAGGTTCGTTCTTTATATTACTTGTCCTGTTTTCCATTTGTTTCTCTTGTTTGCGTATTTAACTCATTTGTTTTTGTATTTCATGTTGTTTACTGTTGGTGACGTCCTGTAGCCATATAGGCATATATACATACATACATATACATATATATATATATATATATATATATATATATATATATATATATATATATATATCTTATTTATTTTCTTATTTGATTGAACACCACGCATCCATTTCCAAGTAAGTTTATCTTAATCTTTTGGCTGCGACTCTACTCTGTACTGTTTTCTACCCCATCGTTTTTGCTCATCCTTTTCTCTAATTCCTTTTTTCTCCCCTTCACCGTTTTCTATCTGTCGCTCACTCTCTTCTTCTTTCTCCTTTTCTCTCTCTCGTTGTTCACATGTGACCATCGTCCATCTTTCTCTTCCTCGCCTGATCATCTTTCTTTTCTTTCAGGGCTGTCCTAAGGATAGCACTATCCTATCCCTCTCTTCTATCTTTTCTCCTGTAAAAGAAAATATTTCTCCAGCGTTCGCTATTTTACCCTCGTTCTGGTCTAACGACCCTCCATCTTTGTTTTCGTTCGGTTTCCTTGTATGTTTCCACTGTCCTATTTTTGTTCCCAACTTTGACCCTCTATAAGTCCCAAATTTTAATTTAGTACTTATGGAAGCAACTGTCTTCGAAGATTTATATTGTCGTTCAGTGCTCGAAATGAGGAGTAGATAGACAGCCTACAACTGATGAAGGGTCCTTCTTTGTGTTACTTGTCCTGCTTTCCATTTGTTTCTCTCGCTGTTTGCGTATTGAACTCATTTGTTTTCGTATTTCATGTTTTTTGCTGTTGGTGACGTCCTGTACCCATATATGCATGTGCGTGTGTGTATATATATTTATTAATATCACCTATAAGGAAGTGCCTTTTTCCATTTACCAAAGAGAATGGAGCTTTCGCCAGAAGGAATTGATGTCATCAGACGGTATTCAACGTTCATCGGGTGTTTCGACCCTGAACCGTAACACCTCCACCCATCCATTAGTAGGTCAGCAGAGGTGGCCAAATTACTGGTCCTCATTTCCTCCTGGCTTCCAGCTTAATTCCTCTCTCTCTGACTCCAAAGCCAAGAAGTTCTTTCAGCTACTTTTCCCATCATGCGCACAATTATCCTTCACCACTTTTCTCTTTCCCTTTCTCCCTCTCTCTTTCTCTCTCCCCCCCTCTCTCTACATATAAAATCTTATCTGTCTGTCTGTGCGCTTATAACTCGAGTATTGTTCATCCGATCGCGCCGAAATTTTAAACATGGATACATGAGAGAGAGGATGTTCCGTGATCTAAAACGATTTTCAAAATTGTTAGTTTCAAAGTGAGAATCGGTATTTTGTAATCCTTATGGCCTGTTTGTTCCGCTATTAAAACAACCAGTTGCTCAGACAGCCGGCACATACCATTTAGCTAGCAACAAGGGGAGTACCGGATGACAGTCAGCCAAAACCGTCTCTATGCTGTCTCTCTTCTTTCCTTCCCTGTGGGGTTTATAATCTTAGTCTTTAGTTACAGTTTCTCATTCAAACTACATAATAGGTAGAATTGCCGGATTAAGACAGTAGGGTGTTTTGAGGGAGATTTGGCTGCTATTTCTATCAGGTCTAGCTACCATGTACAGGTCTCCCTCATTGGCTTATATATATTAAGATAAATAAAACACTTAAAGCAACAAACGTCAAATACAAAAGCCAAGGTCCATGCAGTGTCATGGGTCAACTTCTTGCCTAATGCGAGCCCAGTAAAGATTCAAGAAAGTTGGTTAAAATTGACGGTAACTTGAATAGTGCCAAATACATCCAGTTGCTGAAAGGCAAATTGATACCAGACTTGGGTGAAGGTGAGATTTTTCAGCATAACGGATCTCTATGCCACAGATCGTGTGCAACACAACTGTCTGGCTGATGGAGGTGTTACTGTATCGAAAGATTGGCCAGTTCAGAGCCATGACTTAAATATCATCGAGCAAATGTGTACAGAACTAAAGAGAAGAGTTCGTCAGAAGAATCCACGCAATCTTGAAGAGCTCGGCCACAGAGAATAGCATCTCATACCTGTGAAGATAGTGAAGGATTTGTGTGCATCTCTTCCCAGGCGCACTAAAGCAATTATTCAAGCTAAGGAAAGCTACATGAAATATTAACAATGTACAGTAACTTCTTGAAATGGGCATTATGTAATAAATTTTCTATTATAGACATTTTTCTGTTTTAAAACACTGTATCTTGACTGGTTTATATAAGGTGACCGAAAACATTTGCACAGTCATTTTGAGGGTCGTCTCGCATCTTCCACTCTCATTCAGAACTCCTACTACAAGACATAATGTTTAGGTACTGAAATCACTCCAACAGGGCCAATGTTTCATTTATAAAAAACAACGCAATGTGAAACATCCACTTGTAAGTTGACAAGTAGTAGAAATTTACAATAGCTTAAAGTGGCCAAGGACATTTGCACGGTACTGTACTGTTAGCACGCTGGACAAACTGGTTTGCGGTATTTCGCCCATCTTTTACGTTCTGCGTTCAAATTCTGTGGAGGTAGACTTTGCCTTTCATCATGTAGGGGTCGATAAAATAAGTACCAGTTGGCCACAACAATCCCATCCAACGAAACTGCTGGCCTTGTGCCAAAATTTGAAATTATTATTATGTAAAACAGTTTGATTCAGCCCTATTCAAATCAGAGAGTTTCGTAGGCTCAAAAACTTATTTATATAAATATAAATATATATTGTTGCGGCGTGAATCTGATAGCCCGGTGGGATTGGAAGAATGGACTAGCCGAACTCTTATAACAGTAGCGTATTGGTTGAGATGGGTACCAGCCGTGAGAACTGTTGAGAGTTCGTGGAAGTCGTAGGAAGTTGTTGAGATTGTTGAGAGTTTGTATTTATTGGATTATCGTGTTTTAGTGGAGTAATTTGAAGACAGATGTGGCTATCCCCACTTCGTGAAATATATATATCCAGCGTATAGAAGGATATAAAAGTGGCGACGAGAATACTCACTTATAAAAGTGGCGACGTGAATATCCACTTACAAAAGTGCCGACGAGGATATCCGTTTTTAAAAGTGGCGACGAGTTTATTCGAAGCTAACATCGGACTTTGACATTTTTCTTTTGATACAAAATCAAAGAAAAATTAGTTAACAAAGAAGACTTATTAACTGCAACAGCAATACTAACAGTTGCTGGAATTAAGGTTGAAGTCCAAGAATACTTTAGGCTCGTTCTCGCCAGACGGCATAGCATAAACAATTGCAGAATTTAGTTATAATCCGGAAGAAGGCATTACTTTTTCTGCATATTTCCGAAGATATGAAGAAATCTTCAGAGGAATGCAAAAATTGGACGGACAATGAAAAGGTACGACTACTTTTAAGAAAATTATCCCCTACCGAACGCGAAAAATACTGCAACTACATTCTGCCAAAAAAAAAAAAAACACGTGAAATTTGTTTCGATGAAACAATTAAGTTATTATCGAAAATTTTCAGCGAGAGAAGTTCCCTGTTCAATACCAGCTGGGAGTGCTTGAATTTAGTAGAAAAAGATGAAGATTTCTTTACCTATGCCGCAATCGTCAATAGAGAGTGCGAAAATTTCAAACTGAAAAATAACCCCGGACATGTTCAAATGTCTAATTTTTGTTCAACTGTTAATTGCAAGCAAAGATGCAGTGATACGTGCCCGGATATTAACAAAATTAGAACAGGACCAGAATTTGACCCTGCAGGCAGTGGCAGAGGAATGTCAGAGAATTATTTATCTAAGATATGACGCAAATAAAGCTCTAAATTTTAGAAATAACTGTACGTTTAAAAGTTTTTAATGTCTTAACTGTCAAAAATTCGGACATAAAAGCTCACATTGCAGAGCAGAAAAAATAAAAAGGCTAAATGGAAAAAATTCTGGAAAAGTTTTCTCAATAGAAAGTCCAGGCGAGGCTCACAAAAGAAAATTTATGTACATGAAAATTAAGAACGTGAATGTGAGGTTGCAGTTAGATACAGGCAATGATATTACAATTATTAACACTGACACATGGAAAAAAATAGGAAAGTCTAAATCAATGGACACTTTAAAAGTTGCGAAAGGTGTGCCAGGAAAAAAATTACATTTTTTTAGACGAATGATAACTGAGGTTACATTTCGGGATAAAACTTTGAAAGCAAAAAGTTTTGTGTTAAATAATGCAACAAATTTGTTCGGTACTGATTGGATGGAATTGTTTAATTTATGGGACCTCCCCATAAATCTGTTCTGTAAAAATATAAATGGTTTTCCTCCAGTAAAAACAAGTCGTCAAACGAATTGAACGAAAAAGTAAAAAGTTTTTTTTTCCTGAAACTTTGTCCAATAAATGAGTTTTGTGTACCATGACAAAGGCGCCTTTTCTATTAAAGGAAAACGCCATACTAGTATTTAAACCTAGACGAATAGTACCCTTCGCAGCGATGAAGCAAGTCAATGAAGAATAGAGAGACTAAAAAAAATAGAGCTATCCAAAAATTGGAATATTCTAAATGGGCAGCACCAACTGTGTATACTAAGAAAAAGAATAATAAAATCAGAATGTGCGCTGATATTTCTATTGGTTTAAACGAATGTCTTAAGATGTACCAATATCTGCTACTAACTCCGGAGGATATTTTTGCGAAATTAAACGGTGGAAAAATATTTTCTCAATTGGATCTCTCTGACGCGAACCAATAAATTAAAGTAGACGATGAATGCTCGAAATACATAACAGTCAACACACATAAAGGACTGTATAAGTACAACAGGTTACCATTTGGCTTAAAAGTTGTACCAGCGATTTTTCAACAGATTATGGATGCAATTTTAGCGGACTGTGAATTCGCAATTTCATATTTTGATGATATACTCATTAAAAGCGAATCCAGGGATCAACACGTCGAGCACGTAAAATATCTATTTAAAAAATTTAAGGAATACAATTTTAATTTGAATGAAGAAAAAGTGTAAATTTTTCTTACCGGAAATAAGATATTTAGGATAACTCATTGACAGATATGGACGACGACCTGACCCGTCGAGGGCAATTAAAAATATGTCTCCTTTGACTAATTTAGCAACCTTACAAGCATTTTTAGGACTGGCAAATTATTACCAAAATTATATCCCAAATATGCAAACATATTAATATCTGATTTGTAGTTAGCTCAGTTCGATACTGCAGCGGAGATTGTTGTAGCTTCAAACACTTATGTGTACGGTATAGGAGCAGTAATGCTAGATAAATATAAAGATG
>NC_043014.1:17543743-17613743 GCF_006345805.1 Octopus sinensis | reverse complement strand
TGTATGACGAGGGAAGTTCTTTTGAAGTTACCGTGCATGGGACGCATTGATGTACATGTGTGTGTGTGTGTGTGTGTTTGATGGAGTGTGGGAGACAGACAGTATGTTGTGTAAGTGAAGTGCTTCTGTTAGTGTGTGTGAAGAGACAGAGAGAGTAATGTGTGAAAGAGAGAGATAACTGAAATTTTTTACTCGGTTTATGTGTATATGTATGTATGCATGTATGTGTGTGTGTGTGTATGTATGTGTGTGTGTATGTATGTATGTATGGCCGATTCAGTGTTTACATTTTTTACGGAAATCGACGGAAACGTGTGCTACGACAAGCGAAACATCGCCCCTATATCCAAGTAGCAGAAAGATCGCCCAAAAGTGTATATAGATATTTAAATCTATTTATATATTCATCTATACACAGATGTATGTATAATGTGTGTGTATATATTTCCATACACGTAACCATTCACTCCGCACAAAGTTTTTTAGGACGAAAATAAGATCTAAAGTTATCTCTAAGTAGCACAGAGATCGCCCAAAAGTGTATATAGATATATAAATGTATTTATATATTCATCTATGCACACATGTATGTATAACGTGTGTGTATATATTTCCATAGAGGTAACCATTCACTCCATACAAAGTTTTTTAGCACGAAAATAAGATCTAAAGTTATATCTAAGAAACAGAAAGATCGCCCAAAAGTGTATATAGATATTTAAATGTATTTATATATTCATCTATACACACATGTATGTATAATGTGCGTGTATATATTTCCATAGAGGTAACCATTCAATCCATACAAAGTTTTTTAGGACGAAAATATTTATATATAAAAGAAAGGTTGTGTGTCTGTCTACTCCGATTTAGATTCCTAACTACTCCCACATTTTGCGATGCAGTTTAACCAAAACCGGGTATCTTATAGTCGTGATTCATATCGAGCCCTTCTGGGTATTAGCGCGCGTCTACGATGAGTCTATGATTTTACAAATAATTTACCATCATTTTTTTCCATTTTAATGCATATTTTTTTAATAAAGGGAAGTAACTCTCAAACTTCACACCAATATGCGTGCTCATATGCGACGTAATATCACATCAGCAGCATTTCCTCACACCCTCCTTTCACTTGGCGAAGGCAAAATACCAGGGGATGAAAATGGTAATATTGCCATCGATTCCATTTGTACCATTGTTAAGACGCCTTCTGATCTCAGAGATGCAGTGTTCCCAGATCTACAAGCTAATTATCAGAATATGGATTGGATTGGCAAAAAGGCTATACTGGCCCCGAGGAATAAAACTGTTCACCATATTAATGATGAAATGCTAAAACTCATTCCTGGGGAAGTCTATGTATATCAGTCTATCGATACAACTCCTGACCCAGAGGACGTCATCAACTATCCAATAGAGGTACTCAATTCCTTTGAGCACCCCGGACTACCACCACACTTTCTCAAACTTAAAGTTGGTGCCCCTATAATGCTCATCAGAAATTTGGTTCCCCCAAAACAATGCAATGGCACACGTTTGATCGTTAAGTCCTTATCTCCCACCGTAAGCTTAAATCAATATTTGCCTGAATAATCATCATAATTCAGTGCAATCATTAACAGTACTTTGAAGCAATTCAGCCCCGAGCAACGCCGGGCAATTCTGCTAGTTACTATATATTTCGACTTTTGATTTCTGAAAATATTCACGTAATGCAACACACTCCCTATTTAGAACTATATATATAAGTATATATATATATGTATATATTTGAACTTTGAGAAGCAATAATTGGGAACATTCGTCACGATTGACTCGATCAGGATGTCTGAGTTTAGTACGTTATATATATATATATGATAAAAGAATGGATTTGCTTCAACAATTACAGAGTACTTCTGTTTAAATGTTTAAACAAGAGTGGTAAGTTTGTTCTATTTTCATTTCTGTGTTAGTGTATGTATGTGCGTGTGTGTGTGTGTGCGTGTGTGTGTGTGTGTGTGTGTGTGTGTGTGTGTGTTAGATAAAATGAGCTGTCTTATTCTTCCCTTCCTTTTTGAGTTTTACTACTCACTTTTAGTACCCCACTTAGTACCCCATTCTTTATCTATTTCTCCACCTTAGTGCATCAAACGTCTCACAAATATTCCTTCCTTACATTCACACCTCTTTTTTCTATCCCTCCCCCTATTCGCTTTATCTACCGATAGCTCTTCACTCATTCTACACAGCACCTTCTTTGGATAATGGAGTAGCAACTTTAACATGCAACATATATTTTTATTCTCATATTTCCTTTTAAACTTCCTGTATCTCACTCTTTCCAAAATAATTTCTTATCTTCTTATATAATGAACTTCTGTTACAACTGTTTACTTCTATTAAAACTCTCTCATATCGTCTCTGATGATAGGATATCTATTATATTCCTGAAACAGCTGTAAGACTACCTTTCTCTTTAAAAAATGTCCTAGAAATATCACACCGTCTTGCCCTTCTTATCTCATTTTACTTAACAAATACACGCTTAAACACGACCCCGCATTAGACTACTCATATTATTATTGAACCGGGAGTCTTACAACGGCCCTTCCGTAGCACTACCATAGCCTTATCTACCTTATGGGTATTCTGGATACCAAAACCTTTCATATATATATATAGAAGTAGTGGATCTTGCATGCATGAAGTGGATGATTCGATCCACCATAGCCAAATTTAAATTAACACCGCAACAGAACTCTTCCCACGGTGGAACAAATGTTTTTCACTGACAGCAGTTTCACATTTTCAAGATGCCTTCAGCTAGGCCGAAATAATGTCTTCACCACTTGACACTTTCTAACCCCTTCTACTTCACCAAAAGCTAGAATAGAGATAACAAGACCACCAACTAAATCTATTGTTCTCAATGATATATCTATCCTTCTGGATAGTTATAAAAGCAAGCACACCCCAAGCAGAAATCAGTTAGTTACAGTCGGTGACGACTCAACGAGTCCAGTCACATGATGACGACTCAATGAGAACGAAGTCTGGCCGACCAACCTTGGTCAAAGGGAGAAATGAAGTTTACTGTCAGCAACTGTGAGACAACGTCCCACTCTCACTAGCTTTAATTCTGTTCTTTTACAACATCATTTTATCTCTCTCTGTAATTACTACTAAACAATGAAGAAAATACAAACTTTACTTTCATGCTTTTGGATTTATCATAACCTGCCAGTTGAGGCAAGATATTGTAACGTAACGGTAAGAAAATATATCCTTAAACCTTCATGCATTGTTCATCTTTTACATCTTACAACATGCCGTCATAACAACACATTTTTTATCATTACGACTGTTGACTCCGACTTTTCATAATATTGCTTACTAATCAATCTTACCCGTTAAAATTGGTAACTACACTAATTAAAACTTAATCGTTACACTTTCATAAATACACTAGAACGTACATAGACAAATACATATCGATCTACTTGTAGAAAGTCAATTTGTACTTCGACCGCTAATAACCTTTTCTACTCTAGGCCCAAGGCCCGAAATTTTGGGGGAGGGGCCAGTCGATTAGATCGACCCCCGTACGCAACTAGTACTTAATTTATCGACTCCGAAAGGATGAAAGGCAAAATCGACCTCGGCGGAATTTGAACTCAGAACACGAAGACAGACGAAATACAGCTAAGTATTTCGCCCGGCGTTTTTGCTAGCTTTTTGACCGCTAATAACACCAAATACAAATAGTAATAATTAAAGTTTCTCGTGTATTTTCAACGAAACTAACATCTAACATGCTCTCAATGGACTCTCCCCACCGTCCCTAAAACGAGAATGTGGAGAGCCATAAATTACCATTACAATTTGAAGTTCGGGCCTGTGAAAGTTGTAAAGATAATTTATGGACACCCTAAGGCAATACACCTCGTTAGTTACGCTGGTAAGAGAGGCTAAAACAAAGAAAAAACGGAGTGGGTGTGAGAGATATTTTGCTCTGAAGTCACTGGTGTTTTTATCAAAATAAAACTGGAAATTTTTATCGTAAAGTGAATTTAGCTTATCAGTTTCACATACACACATATTTAAATGTGTGTGTGCATTCGTTTATTGTTTTATTTGTTTTAGTCATTTGACTGCGGCCATGCTAGAGCACCGCCTTTAGTCGAACAAATCGACCCCAGAACTTATTCTTTGTAAGCCTAGTACTTATTCTATCGAGATCTTTTGCGTCATGAAACGTGTACACCAAAAAAAATACGAAGTACGAGTACATGGAACATGAACTATTTTTCAAACAACGAAAGACACAAATAGAAAACAAGACAAACAACATAAAGAACGACCCTTCATAAGTTGTTGGCTGTTTCTCTACTCTCGTATTTCGAGCATTTAACAACAATATACGCTTTCGATAAAACAGTTGCTCTCGCAAAGCAAATTAAATAAAAATTGGGGTTTTTGCGGTTTATCAAAACAGGACAGTGACGACAAACAGGAAGGGCTTGCTAAGCCTAAATGAGGTTGCGGTGGCGAACGCGTAACACAAGTTAGGAAAAGAAAGGAAGATTGCCGATGGTCACGCGGGAGCCGCGTGAGCAAAGGAGGAGGAGGGAGGGAGAGAGAGTGACAGAGTAGTAGGATAGAATAGTGGGAGAAGAGGACGTAAAAGAATATTAGAGAGAAAGAAAGAAAAACGAAAGAGTAAAAAGATTGTATAGAATGCGCATCAGAAATCTGATGCGCTCTCTATACGATCTTTTATTTTATATATATACGATATTAAATATATTCATTTGTTTGCAAAATATTATTCTTTTCCTCTTCCAAGAACATGTTTTACAGATTTCATCGATCTAAGAAATGTAAACACGCGCACATTTACACACTCACACACACATACACATATGTATATGGATGCACCTGCATAGGTATGTATAAACATGTATGCGTATGTTGAGTGTATATACACATATATGTATACCTGTATGTACATATATAGAGAGAGATGAATGCATATTTAGGTGTGGCCTAAATGTTTATGCACACGCACACACACATAGCCTTCTACTGTATCGTAATTGTGCTATGATTCGAAGCAATTATATTTTTGTGTTGTGAAGTGAAGGGTGAGACATATAAAATGTATAATTGTTATACTGGACTCCAATTTCTATGAAGCTTGGTAGCTGGATGAAGTAAAGTCACGTGAATGAATCTAAAAACAACAACAAAAATTAAATGTTACGGGATATATTCTTGATTTGTTTTTAATATGACTTTTTAAACATGAAAAGTAGAAAACAATTTAATACTTTTCAATAATCAGAAGCCTAACGCTCCAGAAGTCGAATGGTTAGGAAAACACAAGAACAAAGATAGGACAGTCTCCAATCTCAGAGATAGCGAAATGCTGTGGAGATACAAGAGCAACGAGAAGTAAAACTTCAGTTTGAGGCAACCACGCAAGCCCACTTGAGCTAATCGGCTTGGAACAGCAGAGTAGAAACGTGGGAGGTTGGAATCTCAAGCCGATATACAAGACCACTTGAAGAAACACAAGATATCAGAGCAGAAAGAACGGAGTTGATAACCTCATACCGATAGAAAACTGGCTTAAAAGAACAGGTATTAACAGAACAAGTTCTAAGTTCTAAGTAACGCTACAAAGAGCAGCAAACATCAGAGTAATGACAAGTCAGATTGTAAATATTTGGTTGAGTTGGTGTGTTGGTTGAACTGTCGATGCACACACCCATGTGTATGTGTCTATTCACATAAGAATCTCAGATAATTTTTTGGAATGTCTTACAAACAGATTAGATTTGGAGGATCCTTGTCAGTTTCTTTTGCTTTTCTTCGTGAAACCGAGCATTTCTGGTTTTTTTGGGTGGCGGGGAGCGGGGTTGTGAAAATTTGTTGGTACATAATTTAATGCGCCTATGATAATAGGTATGAATGAGAATTTATAGTCAGGCTTCAAGAGCCGTAAGTTCCGCATTAATTCACCATAAATGTTCTCTTTTCCCAGCACTTTTGATTGTAAATTCACATCAGTTAGGCACCTAACCTCTGCAACAGTACGTAACGTTTGTTTCTTGTTCCAAAGAACAATATCAGGTCTGTTACGACTGCACCGAATTGCTGTTTTTATTGGAATATTCAACCAGTATTACTTGCTTTTAAAGGTGTGAATACCTGCTGGTTATAACATGCTTATGATGTATACATCCGGGTAGTCTATCCAGCGGATAGCATTCTAAATAACTTTTGCAAGCAGCTATATCAGGCTTCAGGATACAGGTAGTATCTCGTAGACATTTTGAGACAGCTGATGATGATATAGGTGATATCGTCCACGCTAGTATAACAGAGCCGACATTTTTTGCCAAAATGTAGAGGTTTGGTAACATCTTAGTTCCTCTTATTTATCAGGTATTTAGTAGTTTTCCCCTGTTCTAGGTGGAGTGTAATATACCTATCGCAGATCCAAGAGTGGCTACTCATATATGTACTCACGCATTGCTTTTTGCTGTCAAGATGCTTGCTATCCAAACCTCTGTTTAGGTAGGCCAGCCCAGCCTCCTTTGGGTTGTATGAGGCAGTTGTATCCCCAGACAATCTGAACAATAGTTCTTCTGCAACTCTGAAGATGCTATATCTCACTTTTGAATATGCATGGTATGTACTCGTTTCTTTCTTTACTGTTCAGCAAGTATTGTCTGAGTGACACAATGTGACATTCAAAGGCTGTTTGGGCTGACCAGATGCCTCTACCGCCATTGCATCGTTTCACATAAATCTTATCGGTGTTGCTGTTAATGTGTAAGTCGCTTGTTAGTGGCCAATACATTTCTGATTTTGATGTCAGGCTGCGCAACTCGTCGAGTGTCCAGTCAAATACCTCAAATATTGGTACTAGCACTGGCACTGCTAAAGCATTGTAAGCTAAGGTCTTGTTAAATGCGAACAGTTCTGAGTTCCATATTTTCCGGAATTTGCAGAGGAACTCTTTTGTTATTCTGGCTATATTCACAGTAGCAACATATGCAGCATTTTCAGCCATTCCAATGTATTAGTAATTTTCATTATTAGAGATAGGGGAGAGAGAGACAAGTCTTTGATGTATATATTCTCTGCCTGATCGACAATCTTTCCTCGGTTGATTATGATGAGTATGAGAATTTATCTTGCCCAAACTCCATTCCTATGTCGCGTGAGAATGTGAGTAGTTCTAATTGTCTCTTGGTGTTGATCCTATTACCAGAATATAACTTTAGGTCAACAACAAAAATATGTGGGTGACGTTAATTTTATTCTGTTTCGCATATCCCAGCATGTAGCCTTGACATTTTGTTAACAGAGCTGACAAAGGATTCACTGCCAGTACAAGCAACATTACAGATAAACTACCAATCTGGAATATGCGTGTTGATAGCTTAATTCTGTTTGTTATAATTGGCGTTACTTTAGTAGTTGCCAGTGATAACTGTGTGGAATATGCTGTGGTTGTCTTTCAATGGCATTCACTATAGCAGCTGGTACTTTGGCAATATGTAGTGATTCTATCACCCACGAGTGACACGCGGAATCGAATGCATTCTTGTAGTCTAGCTATATCGTTAAAAGATCACAGAGATAGTGTCTGGCTTCTTGAAGGACAGCTTTGTTGAGGAGGAGCTGTTCAGCACAGCTCCAGACTCCTTTCTTTCCTCCGGACTGTTCATCATTTATCATACCATTTGTTTGGAAATGGTCTTGGAGAAACAAATTGAGACAACCTGTGTACAGTTTGTACGTAACATTCAAGTATACTATGGGTCTATAGTTTTTGGCCACATGGGTCTCTTTGTTCTTGGGGATAAGAGTAGTTTGTGCAACCGTCAGCCAATACGGTATATCTAGCTCAGCGTCCATTGTTTTCGAAACAGGTTCCTCAGAATATTCTAGTAGAATGTGAGCTTGTTGTACCAGTAGTTTACTATGAGGTCTCTCCCACGTGATTTTCCATTCGGAAAACCGTTAGGAGTGTTTCACTGGT
Source organism: Octopus sinensis (assembly GCF_006345805.1). Taxonomy (NCBI): domain Eukaryota; kingdom Metazoa; phylum Mollusca; class Cephalopoda; order Octopoda; family Octopodidae; genus Octopus; species Octopus sinensis. The sequence goes on along the minus strand of NC_043014.1, from coordinate 17,605,702 downwards.
GATGCTATGCATTTTAGAAGAGGCATTTAAACAATACTCACTTCGTAGTTCGTTTAACCATGCTGCAACACGGTTGTGTTCTCTGTTTAATTTTCATATTCCCCGCCAGGATGATTGTATGTCTTCCTGGGGAGGAGCCGTTACTACTTTAATGGCATCGCCTTTCATATTGCGATAAACAGCTTGTGGGTTTCGCCCAATCTTCTGCTTTATCATTTTCATTTACCACACGTATGTCGTGTTTGAGGTTCATCGGTTTGCATGTGAGTGTTTCTCGGAGGCAGTTCCCATACAATTTGAAGAATCTATCGTGCATTCGTAGCTGGTGATCTGTGAACTCATTTCTAGCTTTGCATTTGATAAGAATATCCAAAAGTCCTATCATTTGCCTAAGTTAGTTGATTTTTATTGAAAGGAGGTAATCCATTTTGGCTCAGTATTATCTTTTAGATCAGTATTTTACTCCTATCTATTACCGCACAGTCAATACGGCGCAATATGGCAGGAAGAAATTCGAAGAAGTTATTGTCCTTGTATAACACCCAAGACACGCAGCATTTATGGTGATACCAATGTGACTGTGATCCAGAAACTTCAGGATGGAAAAGCACTTGGAAGAGACTTGATTGTTAGGTACTGATACAAGAAGCTAACCTTCTACCGACCATATTTTATCAACCTGTACCAGCAAGTTCTCAATGGGAATAATAACATATCAGATTTGTTAGCTCTAGCAAAAAAAACTGGCTAACTTCATGCCAGAACTTAATGTATAAAATATATACAGTATGTTCAAATCTCTTCCTCTAAGACCATTGTGAAAGTAATATCATTATCACAGCAGCTAATAAGAAGAACCGGCTAACGTTAATAAACAAAACTGTTATGTCAGAGGTGAGGTAGCATAGAAGGAACCTAATCTCAATGTGACTGAACTACAAGAAAGCCTTTTACTCTGTCCCCAACTCATGGATGCTAAGAGCCCTTCGACTTGCTAAAGTTCCAGTGAACATAGTCAAAGCCATAGCTGACCTGACTTCATTGTGTGCCACCATTTTGAAGTTAAATACAACGAGTGATTGCTTTAAAACTGATATAATACAGTATCACAGAGGTATATTCCAAGGTGACAGCCTCTCTGTGATGTTGTTTATACTTTATGTAGACACCTTGTCCTCCATGTTAAGGAAGTTTGAAGGATTTCACACTGGTTCACAAGAAAACAGAAATACCAAATTTACACAATATTTCTTTGTGGATGACGCGAAACTATGAGTCAAGAACATACATGAAATGAAGAGCCTTGACCAGGTAATAATATTATCAAAGGATAAAAGGTAGGAGTTTGGTCGAGATGAATGTTGCTATATAGTGGTGAAAAGAGGGAAAATTGTAAACCAGATTAGCAACATCACCATCAATGACTTGACTGTTTCCCCTATATTTTATAAGGAATGTTACAGGTATCTAGTGGTGGGTGAAAACATATCTTACGATGGCACTTGTAACAAAACACGTGTCACTAAAGAAAATTACAGCCAAATAAAGAGAATATGGACCTCAGAACTCTCTGCGTTCGATAAACAGTGGCTCACAATGTGTTTGCAGTGCCAGTACTCATACCAACATTTGGCTACTTGAATGGACACTCGATATGAAAACCCGGGAGATACTAACCAGCACACGTAATTTCCATATCAGCAGTGACGTAGATCGCCTCTACCTAAGAGGGAAGAAGTCTAATATCGACCCAGACTGCCTTTGAATGTCGTATCATATCCTTTCGGAAACATGTTTTAACCAAGTATCGAAGTGCATCCCTTGACTACGTTTGCATACATGAGACTGATGAGACTTGGAAAGCAGCTTCTCGAGCAGCATTCCTTGTCTGATAACCTTAAATAAATGCTCAAAGAATTCGCACGACTCTATCGCAACATATCATCAGATGCATACATGAACAGAAGAGCATGCATGGATATATTAGAAGAAAGCTCCAGGTTGATAGTAACATTGATAATCAAAGCAGTCTACCATGGACCAACAAGCTCCAGGTTGATAGTAACATTGATAATCAAAGCAGTCTACCATGGACCAACAACTCATACCCTTCCACTTTGAAGGGTATGAGTTTGCATCTAGGAACAGGAAATATCAACTAAATACCCGATAAACATAAGGGACAACGACGCAGAAAAAGCAGTAAAATGTGATAACCGATGCAGACTTTGTGAAGTTAACACCGAAGATATCGTGTTTGTTCTTTATTTACAGAACACTATGAAATGATACGAGTTACGAAATCTAACTGGAAGAAGCCAGTAGATAAGTCAGCACACTAACCAAGAATATAAGAAGTGTAGATTCGATTCCCACGCGTACCAATACCTACATTTTTCTATCGAGGGCTTATATACCCCAATATTAGACTATATTCTGTAGCCAATGCCCGGTGAACCGTTAAAGCTGATAATAATTATTATTATTTATAGACTTTTCAATCGTCACTGTTTTTTCATCTGAAGCAGAATACGCACATTTATAAACTGAAAGAAGTCCGTCGTGTATGTATATATATATATATATATATATATATATATATATATATATATATATATATATATGTGTGTGTGTGTGTGTGTGTGGTGTGTGTGTGTGTGGTGTGTGTGTGTGTGTATGTATGTATGTATGTGTGTGTGTGTGTATGTATGTATGTGTGTGTGTGTGCGTGCGTGTGTGTGTGTGTGTCTTTATATCTGTATTTGTCTCCCATTGCCCACTTGACAACCGGTGTTGGTGTGTTCACGCCCCCTTAACTTAGCGGTTCGGTCTACGGAAGAGGCCGATAGAATAATTGCCAGGCTTGAAAAAAGAAATGAACGTAAGTCCTGGGGTCGATTTGCTCAACTAAAACCTTTCAAGGCAGTGCCCCAGCATGGCTGCAGTCAAATGACTGAAACAAGTAAAAGATTTTTTTAAAAGATAAAGATATAAACATATATTTGTGTGCGTGTTTATATATGTATAAATACATGTGTATGTGTGTGTGTATGCGCGCGCGCGCGTGTACAGACATGACAGAAGTAAATAGACACCATTAATCATTAAAATTTATTTAAATCTGAAATTATGGATTCAAATTATTTATTAATTGCTATAATGTAAATACCTAATATCTGGTAGACATGCTCTTTGCATTTTTCAATGCAAGGAGCCTATTGGGCATGTTACTTGATTAGATGATGAATATTCTCTTGCGAAATTTCTTGCTAACATTCATGCAGTAATCTCAAAAGATCAGGCTTCGAAGGTCCTTTCTTTGTTCTTTTTATGAAGTGTCTTCTCCATTATGTCCCAGAGGTGTTCAATAAGGTTCAAATCTGGTGACTGGCTTGACTGTGGAAGCTTTTTAATGCTATTCTCATCCAACAAACCTTTACAAGTTAGAATAAACATAAAACGGTTACTTATGGGGTCTCTCTCTCTCTCTTTCTCTCTCTCTCTGTATACACACACACACACGCACACACAACACACACCACACACACACACACACACACACCACACACACACACACACACACATATATATATATATAATATATATATATATATTATATATATATATATATATATATATATGCATTGAGTCTTTGAACTTTTCATTTCAAGGAAGTCTTTCAACTGGCCTGTCACTTATTTACAATGTAATTACGAACTTCCTCTCTCAATAATTTGTGTTGGAATCATGAGGTATTTGTTTACCGAATATGAATATCCATGAATGATTCTGTAAGTAAAAGTTTATATATGTGAGCAAATCAATGTGTCGGAACAGCTACACGTGCAAACACTTGCATGCACAATCACACCCGCCCCCTTACACACACATATACATAACATACATACGTACACAAACACACAAACGCACGCACATATGCATGCGCGCGCGCACACACACACACACACACACACACACATTCCAAAGTATTCTAAACCAGTGATGGACAAAGTCCGCGACACTTCATGAATGGTACTCCTAACGTAAAACTGTAGTTTTTTAGTAGTGCGGCCCACCTGTTGGTTAGTCTTGTCTAATGTGAGTCATTTCATCTTCTCAAAAAAGATTGCTGATGCCTGTTATATATTATAAAAAGATACATGTACATTAGAACCACACAGTACGAGTGCACCATTGAATGAGTAATTTGTTGTGCGTAACAAGGCTCGTGCGAATTTTTGTCTTGAAGTACGAGTGGAAATCTGCAGTACAAGCGAGTTTCATACAAGCGCCCGCTGGTCAGCGCTGAGCTCGCACACGCTCTCCGAACAAGCGCAGATTCCGCTTACTCAGTTCACGTGTTGATATCGTGGCAGCATTCCTGTTGTGCTTTACCAATGTTTTTATATTTCTGTGCATTTTTTGCTATTATTTTATAATAATTAGTTGTGTTAGCCATGAGTCTTATGAAGGTGAGTGCAAAGGACAGTACTGAGAAGAAGGAAAAGCTGATTGCGATAGAATTGAAGAAAGAAATCATTGATAAGCATGGGAGAGGAGCGCATGTTGTTGGCATGTCATGTCAACGATCTACACCATCCTGAAGAAAAAGGACGAGGTCAAGGCCGTTACAACAACGAAAGGTTTCTCCAGGTTCTCCAAGCAACGCACCTCCGTATACGAAGAGATGGAAAAATTGCTTCTCCAGTGGATCAACGGGAAGCGACTGTCAAGGGATAGGATTACGGAGACCATCATCTGTGAGAAAGCACGTGCGCTGTATGAGGATCTCCTGAAGCAGAACCCTGGAACATCACCGGAGGAGACAGTAGCAGACGCATTTAAGGCCAGTCGCGACTGGTTTGATAATATCAAGAAGAGGACTGGTGTTCATAGCGTCATTAGGTATAGAGAAGCAGCAAGTTTTGGTACGATGGCAGCGGAAGATTTCGTGCGTGAATTCCGTCAGATCATCGCAACCGAGGGGTACATCGCACAACAGGTAATCAACTGTGAAGAAACTGGCCTTTTATTTGAAAAAGAAAATGCCCAGAAGAACCTACATAACTATAGAGAAGAAGAAAATGACAGAACACAAGCTTATGAAGGATAGGCTAATTCTCACCCTTTGTGGCAATGTGAATGGAGATTTGAAGATTAAACCGTACTTTATCTGTCATTCTGAAAATCTACGAGCGTTCAAGTCGCACGAGATCCTGAAAAGGGGCAAATGTTAAAGCCTGGTTCACCAGGTAATTCTTTACCGAGTGGATCAAACTTATCTTCGGACCAGCAGTGAGAAAGTACCTTCTTATGAACGATCTTCCTCTCAAGGCCCTCCTCATCTCCCACAATACTCCTGCTCACCCTCCCTAACTTCGAAGACGGTATCCTGGACGAATTTGAATTCATAAAAGTTCTATACCTTTCACGCAACACCGCTCCTATCTTGCAACCCAAAGTAAGGAAAGAGCAGCCCGTATATATATATATAATATATATATATATATATATATTCTAGCAAAACTGTCCGACGAACGGGAACGTGAAACTCAGAGTAACAGGTTTTGTTGAATTTTCTGCTGCTTTTAAATAAAGTATATATATATATATATATATATATATATATATATATATATATATATATATATATATATATTATATATATATATATATACATATATACAACGAGGTTGTACCATTTGTGTGTATATAATGAGTAGCCATGTGTGTCAGTCTTTAGAAAATAAACGTGATAAACTGACAAAAGACTGTACAAAATTTAATACGACTGGATTTTCTCTTGATTTAAATTAAATGTACCTGGTATTGCATAGTACTTTCCAGAAATAACCAAAACACTTTTATATTTTAAAGTATTTAATCTCCCACGTTCTTCATTGGAGACGAACCACTTCAGCACTTCATTGCAAGGTTTTACAACACCACGGCAGAGTCTATGTTGCATTCTTCTATGTCCGCCATCACGAATCATACCACGACTTCTCTTCAGCCATCAGTGGACGAAGCATAATTCAAAGACTGTCCTTCGAAGAAGAATCGTCCCACGACTAAGCTGCCATTTTTACGTTCTAAACATGGTTTTTTTATGACTTATCTGCCAAACGAGCAGTTTTTTTTACTTCTCGAGACTGCCATTTTGTGAGGTCCAAACGATCAGTTTCCTTTGGCTCGTCTTTCGTGTGGTACACCATAACGCAGGGCATTTACCAACGAAAGCGCACTGCATGCAATCTTAAACAAAACCTTAAAAACCACAGGAACATTTTGATACAGTATTCTAAATGAAGCTGCAAGTATTTTGAAGTCACCGAAAATACAAGCCTAACCTTTCAAGAGTTTTGGAAGGAGCACCACAACATTGTTAACTGCCTGAAAATCATCAACATAGCCTGATACACAGTGGAGCTGACGACAGATGAACTTATTCAGCTTCAGGAGCAGCAGCATTCGGATGCGGTAGAAGAGATTGGTTCACACCGGAGGAGGACAGTGTAAGGGAGTAGGCTATCTCTACGAGTGACATTCAGACAGTGTGAGCAAAATAGCAGTAGGTTTCTGAATTTGTAGAAAAATATCATCCTGTAAAAGTGTCTACAAGTCGTGCAACTGCTTTATTTAATGACACTGCACTGGCGCATTTTCGTAACATTTTGAAAGGCAGGAAAAAGCAGACTTCTCTTGATGTTTCTAATGAAACGACCTGCAAGTGTAAAAGGTGAAGAAAGTATACTCTTTTACTTGTTTCAGTCATTTGACTGTGGCCATGCTGGAGCACCGCCTTTAGTCGAGCGAATCGACCCTAGGACTTATTCTTTGTAAGCCTAGTACTTATTCTATCGGTCTCTTTTGTCGAACCGCTAAGTTACGGGGGCGTAAGCACAACAGCATCGGTTGTCAAGCGATGTTGGGGGGATAAACACAGACACACAAACATACACACACACACACACACACACACACACACATATATATATACATATATATACGACGGACTTCTTTCAGTTTCCGTCTACCAAATCCACTCACAAGGCTTAGTCGACCCGAGGCTATAGTAGAAGACACTTGCCCAAGATGCCACGCAGTGGGACTGAACCCGGAACCATATGGTTCGTAAGCAAGCTACTTACCACACAGTCACTCCTGCGCCTATATCCAAAAAGCCTAAATTAAGCGAAGTGAGAGAGAAAACGACAGAAACCGTTCTTCCTGAAGTCCTAATGGAAGGAGATTCTCCTTCCAAGCAATAATCCTCTTCGTCTTACTCGCGCACAAATCGTCCTATCTTTAAGGTAATTAAATTCAAAAAATCAGTTTTAAAACCAGAAAAAAAAAAATGATTTTTGAGAGGTTTTGATGAGTTGGAATGGATTAACTATATTTCAATTAATTTCAATGTGGAAAATTGATTTGAAAAGCGAATTAAACTCGTACTGTAAGATATCAACAATGATATCTCGATATCTAGCAGTACGAGTTTAATTCGTTCCACGACTGAGCTCGTTTTACAAGTTACTCGTTCTCATAGATATTTGTCAAGTTAACTCCACTAATAAATTATTCAATTCAAGGGAAGTAACTCTAATAAAATTTGTTTCAAGGGAAAGTACTCCAATAAAGAAAATTCGATTCAAGGGAGATAAGTATGAATTTTTTTTTCGAATTTTATTTCTTTAATAATTTGCAATAACTGTAACATGTATCTGCACCGTGAAAAATTGAAGTGGTAACACTACAGGCTGTGTTTCTCAAAACTAATTGTTCTAAGCATAGCTTTTTCGACTTCGTGGTTTCGTGTTCAGCCCCATTGTGTGGTACCTTGGACAAGTCTCTTTTGTCATAGCCCTTAGTCCAATAATTTCTTGTGAGTGAATTTGATAGATGGCAATTGTGTGGAATTCCGTTGCATGCTTGCACACACATACACACACGCACACAGACGCACGCACACACACTCACACACAGTCGTACGCACACACACATAATTACATACACGTATGTGTTCGCGTATGAGCGTATTACGTGTATGTATGAGTATATATATGCGCGCATGTCCTTCGTGCTTGTTCTGATTTACCACCATCGCTTGTCAACCGATGTTGGTTTGTTTACGCCCATTTAATTTAGCGGTTTCGTAATAGAGATAACAGAAACTCATAAAATAAATACCAAACTTCAACAAAACTTTTTACCGGCGTCAATGTGTTCGACTAAACCCTACAAGGTGGTGTTTCAGTATGGCCCCCGTCAAATGACTAAAACAAATTAAAGATACAAGGAAGACGTGTATAAATTCAAAGTTGTACAGGGGAAAATATTAGAAGGAACGATGGGTAGACAGTATAAAGACGGTAGTGGAATTATTGGGAGAGACCCAACTGAGGATATGAAGCAGAAGTAACAAATGCGCAGAATTTTACCCTCCATAACCTTGTATTATATTTAACACTGAAGTGTATATCAACAAAGTTGTGGCTACTACATAAAACTTTGAAAGTAGCTATGTAGTACGTCTCTCACAACTATAATGGTCCCTATGATATATATATATATGTATATATATATATATATATATATATATATATATATATATATATATGTGTGTGTGTGACCACGTGTGTATCGTTGGCGATTTTCTTTCTCCGTCTTCCTTCCTTGGATCTTTCCTTTTTTTATGTTTCTGACGAAGAGCTCCGCTCGAAACGTTAAATCTTCCTCCTTTCTTTCCTTTCCTGAGCGTCCAATAACACTATACTTGTTCCACGTCCACGCGTTGTTGTGTTTTCTCTTTGTTCATGTTTGGATTAACTATATATATATATATATATATATATATATATATATATATATATATATACGCGCGCGTGTGTGTGTGTGTGTGTGTGTGTGCGTATGTATGTATGGAACAAGAACGCAACAGACAACAAGAAAACATCCGGACAGATAAAGGAAACGAAGACGGGCATGAAAAACAACAAAAAGAGGGACAGGACAAAACAAAGACTTGCCATTCGTGGCCTTCTCTGTTCTATCAAGTTTCCAGATCATCCTTACAGATTCGGCCGGTTACACATGGGCCTGTTCAAATGTAGCTGGCCCCAAAAATCTAAGCTACGAGCATTAAATATTTTGGAAGAAAGCAAGCGAATGTTTACGACAACAAAACGAAAAATAAAACGGAGAAAATGTTTCTCATTTATAAATACAAACAAGAGAATAACAACAGGTGTCTTTCGACTAATAGAGACGAATCAAGTTGTGCTGGCGTATGGAGTGAAAACCTTGAGGCAGGAACATAGATGAATAACAGAGATGAAAGTCAGGAGACGAGAATAAGTGTCTGGCAGTTAAGCCATGAGAGAAAGATCATGCTTGGCCGAACAACGGTCACGTGGAAGGACAGGAAAGAGGTAGGGGCAGAGGGATTGAAGAATTAGGGGGAGGACGAGAAAGAGAGGAAATATCAAAGGGACATAAAGAAGGTACAAGGGAGATAAACGATGAAAAATACGAAGATTAAAGAAAGAGGGGCCAAGAAATGTGAGAGAGGGGGCGAGGAAAAGAAAGGAGGAAAGAAAGGAGGAAATAAGAAGAAAGAAGAAAGTATGAGGGGGTCTAAAAGAAGGAGTAAAAAAGTCTTGCTCCCTTTGTAAGTAGGTATGTGTGTGTGTGTGTGTGTGTGTGTAAGGTAGAAAGTATGTTGGTTGAATATATATTCAAAGAAATATGATGAAAAACACAGATTTGTTTTACAAGACTAAAGAATATGTTAGAATCATAGCAAAAGTATTATACAGTATTGTACAAAATAAGATCTTTTTTCTTCCACCATAACCGGTTTTGCTATCGCTTTTCAAATTATGAGTTTTGGATGAATTTCTTAATTAGACATTTAATTTGCTAGGGGGTATAATTGGTAACCAAGGTATTTTTCAGTAAAGGGGAGGTAAATCTGTGATTTTTTAATGTTGGTCTACATTTGATTCTTACAATAGTTGGGATAAATCTTTCATTTTCAATATGGGTTTATATTTAATTCCGGCTTATATTTTTTGATAAGTGAGGCCTTTTTATTTAGTCATACTTGTGTTGAGGTCCAATGAGCAAATTGATATAACGGGACGATTAGGAATTGTGGTTGCAGTTGTTCTGCATATCTGTCAATGTCTTCACTGAGATATATCTGGCAATATTGTGGGGTGGATATCTGTTGTCTGTGGACTGTACATCTTCGTCTGATCGACATTCATGTCGACCCTATATATTTTTTGTGGCAGCCCGAGCATCTGATTACATAAATGAAGTTTTCAGAGGCGCAAGTTAAGTTGGATTTAACTTTGAATTTTTGTCCTTGTCTAAAATGGAATTCTGATCCTGCCAAGAGATTGGGATATGTCCTTCAGTAAGGACGACCACACTTATTTGCTCTTGCGTCCATTATTCTTGAAAATAATTTAGCATTTGTGAAGATCTTCTTTAATGTCTTTTGTTGTTTACTGTTTTCAAAGATTTTATGGGTACGTAGAATTTCCTTCAGTCTGGGGTCCTTATGGAGTATTGGAAGATTTTGGATAATGATCTTAAATGCTTCTTTGTTTCTGGGGTTGTATGTGGAGACATAAGGTAGTGTTTTCAGAGTAGGTATGTTATTTCTTTTTGACATTTCTTAAGATTTTTATGTTAATCGAGTTTTCACGTTTAATCCCTTCATTTATGAGTTAAACTGGGTAGTATCTGTCCTGGAGCACATTTTTAAGTTCTTGCAGTCTTAGTTCTCTGCTATTTTTTTCGGACACTATGGTTCAAATCCTGCTTGCAAGGTTCAAGGGATATTTTTTTTATATGTCTCGGGTGGCATGAGTTAAATAATAGATAGGTATTGTTTAGTGTCTGTGGTTTTGTAAAAAAACGTCCATTTCTATTTTTTGTTGTTAATTTTTTTAACCAATATGTCTAGGAATGGGAATTCCTCTTGGTTGTGTTCAATTGTAAATTGTATGTTGGTGTTATCCAAAAACCTTTTCCAATTTTCTTTTATATATTGGGAGAGAGGGTTTCCAAATTTAGAAAATGACTACTGATATATTGTTATTTCTAAATAGCTCATTGTTAGGTTGGTAGTTGTCGGGGCTGCCCTCGTTCCCATGGCAATTCCGGGTTTTTGCCGATAAACAGACGTATCAAACATCAAGTGATTGCTTTGAAGGATGACTGTTATTGATTCGATTATGAAATCTTTGTTGATCCGTCCTGGTGTTTCTTCTGGATATTTGTCCAGCCAGTCCTGGGTCGCTTCTATTCCATAGTTATGGGATATGTTAGTGTATAGGTTTATCACATCAAATCTAACCAAGACTGTTTCTTCCTTGACTTTTTCTGGTAGGTGATTCAACATATCTAAGTTATCTCTAATATAACTTTTGATATAGTTTAGAAATGGTTTCAGGAGGATGCCCATGAGGCAATTTAACCGATGTGTTTCACAGGATGGATCCGGCTATAATGGGCTGTAATATTAGGTCTCCTGGTGCTGGTGTATGTATGTATTTGGGGATTTTTTGATAGCATATCAAAACAAATACCCCTTCAACCTTGCAAGAAGGATTTGCGCCATAGTGTCCGAAAAAAATACCAGAGAACTTGTGAATTTTTGGTAGACCGTAGAATAGGCCGGGTTTACATTTAAAATTTGTTAAATAGTCTACTTATTTTTGGTTAGGTCGTTTTTGTCAGTCTATTTCTTTTTTGTTAGGTCTTTTCTTCATCCAAAACTCATAATTTGAAACGCGATAGAGAAACCGGTTATTAAGTTGGAAGAAAAAAAATCTTATTTTGCTATTATGAATCTAATATATTCTTTAGTCTTGTAAAACAAATCCTCTATGTTTTTTCATCGCATTTCTTTCCATATATATATATATATATATATATAGTTTTAGAGACAGAGCCACCCTCAACTCAATCAACATTGAAAGATATACCCAACTGAGCCATAAAATATTAAATATGACATTTACTATATCTATTCAGAATCCCATACTTTCCATTTTAAAGATCTTTAAAATGGAAAGTATGGGATTCTGAATAGATATAGTAAGTAACATATTTAATATTTTATGGGTCAGTTGGGTAGATCTTTCAATGTTGATTGAGTTGAGGGTGGCTCTGTCTCTAAAACTATATTTATATATATGGATAAAATACTGAGAGAAGTTCAATTTAGGAATTACTGAAAGTCATCTCAACGAAAACATCTGCAACAGCGAAATCACAATCAATAGATTCAACATCTTCAGATGTGATAGACAAGGCAGATCCCATGGGGGCGTTATCATGTATATCCATGATACCTATGCATGCATAGAACTTGTCAGTGAATCAAATGCCTACTGCAACCTGCTGTGCATAAAAATCATCCAACTTAATACAGTTGTAACAATAATGTACAGACCGCCAAACAGCCCAACATTATCCTTCACTGAGCCACTGACAAAGCTCCAACAAATTCTGGGAAACATGGCGAGTCCAATGCCAGACATTATCCTCCTTGGTGACTTCAACTTCCCTAACATCATCTGGCAACATGGACACATACTAAAACTGGGGACAAAAGCTGAACAAATACAGGCAGCCAAACTGTTGGAAGTCACAGAGAAATTATACCTCAAACAAATGATGACAGAAGCAACAAGAAATAATAATACGATCGACTTGGTTTTCACCAACAACGAAGACATGCTATTTGACCTTCACTCAACCCCAACAATCCTCTCAGACCACAATATTATTGAAATGCATTTACACATTGGTAATGAGCCCAATGCCACAACTCTTAAACAAAAGGACATGCCAAAGCTATTCAGGTATGATTATCACCAGGCAAATTGGGAAACTATTAACAACCAGTTACAAATCATTGACTGGGATCTCTACCTTACTGGGCCAGATAAACACAAGAAATTCTTAAACAAGATCGAAGAAACATGTGCAAAAAATATTCCTCTTAAGAAAACCAAATCCACAAAAAAACCTGTACCACGGGAGCGAAAGATCCTGATGCGCAAAAGGTCAAGACTAAGAAACAAAACATCTAAGCTGAAATCAAAACATGAATTACAGAAAGTCCTTGACCAAATATACAGATTAGAAGACAATCTAAAACAACACTATGATGAAGAACGTAACAATGCAGAAAAGAGAGCCATAGAAAACATCAAGAAAAATACAAAATGTTTCTAGTTTTGCAAAGAAATACTCGAATACCAAGTCAACAATAGGACCTCTCCAGAGACAAAATGGGGATGTAGTGAATAACCCTATTGAAATGGCAGAAATGTTGGGTCAACAGTATGAAAGTGTCTTCAGTGAGCCATCTAAAACCATGAAGATCCATGACCCAGGAAAATTCTTCAAGGATATCAACCATACTAAACCTACCCTATCTGACATTGATTTCAACCTAGAAGACATAGAAAGAGCCATAGACAAGCTCTCCATGCACTCGGCTGCGGGGCCTGATGGTTTCAATGCCATGATACTTAAAAACTGCAAGGTACAATTGTTGAAACCCCTTTACATGATATGGAGGGAATCTATGGAGAATGGCAAAATACCAAATACATATAAAGAAGTACACATAACTCCAATACATAAAGGGGACAGCAAATCAAAACCAAAGAACTACCGACCAATCTCACTGACATCACACATTATCAAGGTCTTTGAAAGAATAGTTCGTGGAAAACTGGTTGAGTTCCTGGAATCTAACAATCTGATGAATTGCAACCAGCATGGATTCAGGTTAGGTAGATCATGTCTTTCCCAACTACTGGCACACCATGACCAAATCCTAGAAAATCTAGAGAATGGATACAACACAGATGTTATTTACCTCGACTTTGCCAAGGCATTTGACAAGGTAGATCATGGCATCCTGGGTCACAAACTTCGAAAGCTAGGAGTAGGAGGAAAAGTTGGTACATGGATACATGAGTTCCTTACAAATAGAACTCAAACAGTCACTGTGAATGGAACCCATTCAACACCATCACCTGTCACCAGCAGTGTTCCCCAGGGTACAGTACTCGGCCCAATCCTGTTTCTCATCCTCATCTCTGACATAGATGAAGATACAACCAGCAACGTCTCATCATTTGCTGATGACACCAGGGCTATGAGACAAATCAAAGACGAGGTGGATACAGAGGCCTTACAAAAGGACCTGACCACCATATATAAATGGCAGGAAACAAACAACATGTTGTTCAATGATAAGAAGTTTGAACTAATTCGCTACGGAACAGATCAAGATCTGAAAAATACAACAAACTACAGAAACCCATCAGGACAACAAATAATGGAAAAACAGTGTGTGAAAGATTTAGGCATCCACATGGGAACCAGCCTAAAATTCAGAGAACACCTTGACTCAGTCTGTCTTACTGCAAGAAAGTACAGCGGGTGGATCTTGCGCACCTTCAAATCAAGAGATACCTCAACAATGAAAACCCTCTGGAACAGTATGATACTTCCGAGGATTGACTACTGTTCTCAGTTGTGGTCACCAACAACAAAGGGCCAACTATCTAAGATGGAATCGCTCCAAAGAAATTTTACCTCATACTTCTCAGAAACGAGGGACCTGGACTATTGGCAAAGACTCAAAACCTTGAAGATGTACTCAATAGAAAGAAGATTTGAGTGATACCGAATTATATACATTTGGAAAATGATAGAGCAAAAGGTGCCAAACTTTGGTATCAAAACCTACCACTCGCTGCGCCACGGAAGACGCTGCCAGCTACCACCAGTCAACAAAAAGGCTGGCCAGGCAGCAAAAACCCTGCGAGAGTCAAGTTTGTTGGTTCGAGGGGCAGAACTATTCAACTCCATTCCGGTACATGTCAGAAATCTATCAGGATGCAGTATGGAATCATTCAAATTGCAGCTGGATAGATACTTAAGCACCATTAGAGATGAACCCCATCTCCCAGGATATACACAACAAGCACAAACTGACTCAAACTCGCTCCTACACATGTCAAAATTAAACAGAGAATACAACCTGGCAACCACACCAGACTCTGAGGGTGGAGTCTTCGACTTGGCCTGAGCATGGACTCAAACTCAAATGAAATGAAATGAAAATGAAAAATATACATATATATATATATATATATATATATATGTTGTTGTTGAATTTAGGAATGGTCATGTTGCCAGTTTAGCCAATAAAAACATATGCACTATATATTTGGTGTTAATTTGCTTCAACCTTATTTTTTACATTAATCTTAATCTTATTTCGGTCAGAGTTCTTTCGTCACACTTCTGTGACCTCATCAGGGGTCCTTTGCTTTCTTCTTTCTTATTTGTGTGTCTCTCCTTACTAACTATAAATATATAATGCGTGTGTTTTTATTGGCTAAACTGGCAACATGACCATTCCTAAATCGAACATCTGTTTCAACACACGATTTCACATCAAGAATCTTGCAAAACAAATATATATATACATATATCATCATCATCATCATCATCATTTAACGTCCGCTTTCCATGCTAGCATGGGTTGGACGGTTCAACTGGGGTCTGGGGAGCCCGAAAGCTGCACCAGTCCAGTCAGATATATATATACATACATATATATACATACATACATATATACATACATACATACATATATACATACATATGTATGTAACATATGGTATAATTATAAACCTGTGTGTATGTATATGTAGTTATTA
Source organism: Octopus sinensis (assembly GCF_006345805.1). Lineage (NCBI taxonomy): Eukaryota > Metazoa > Mollusca > Cephalopoda > Octopoda > Octopodidae > Octopus > Octopus sinensis. The sequence continues at coordinate 17,589,932 of NC_043014.1, read as the reverse complement.
ATGACAGAAATAATGTGATGAAATTTATTTCACACTAAGTTTTAATACCACAACAATTTGTTTCGATTCTTAAAAGCATGTATGTAATTTATAATAATATAAATTATTTCCATTTTTCCGAAGCAGTTTGCCTTGTATTACAATTTTCTTATTGTTAAACAAAATTACATCAAACTATTTCTGTCATTTATAAATATATACTCTCCTTGCCGTTTTCTCTTTAATCGTACTATTTATTCAATGTTTTGTAGAATGATATATTAAGGGGCTTTTTTAGGACTAGTACCGGATTACTTGAATCCATATATTGTGACATTCATATATGTGTTTTTGAGCACGCATGCATGCGTGTGTGCACATGACACTTAGATGCTTTTTATTAATGTTTCTTAAATGTATTTTAGGAAAAATAGCGCCTTATCCAGGCATTTGTATTTGGGATGTAACTGTCTGAAAAACATTACCAAAAAACATTACCTCGTGTTCTGCTTCGGTTTTCATTTTTGCTCAAGAAATGAATGTTAATGGAAAGAATAAAATTTCTATCATAGATAAACATTATTGTTCCCCAATAAAAATTATTAAGTTATCAGAATGGGCCTGTCTCAGCAGATATTTTTGTTGAAGCTGAGCATGAAACAAAGAATTCTTTCATTAGTAGAAAGGAAAACAAATAAATAAATAAACAAAAGAAAACATTAGAATCACTGAACCAGAACATTAGAAAATTAGAGAACATTAGAACACTGAACCAGAATGCTGTATCCACGACTCTTCTGTAATCTCCACACAGTGAACCTGGCTTTTCCTGAGCGAGATGTGAACATGGAAGAAATTCTTGAATCTTGAGATTATCTCCCCGTTTTAAGTGGAGTTGGACTGAATTACCATTTGATAATTATGATACATCCTTTAGAGGCTGTGTTAATTTTAACAAGTCAAGAATTTATGTTGTATGGTATCTAATATTCCTGTATTTGCCTAGGGACTAAGGTAGATGGACAGTATATGCCTAAATAGGCAAATTCAGGTGAAATCCATGCATGACTAGGTTCTTTACGAAATAAATTATGTGGATCCTTAAAATGTCACTTTTTATAGCAAATCCGTCGAATAGTTTTGTAAGGAGGTTAAAAGACAACCGAGGAACTAAATTGCAATCAGTATTTACAACAGTATTTATCAATGTTTGTAAGCACAAGCGACTTCAGCATGGGACCTTGACACTTCAAACTAAGATTGATGATTTCACAAGAAGACAATCACTTCAAAGTGAGAATTATAATTTCAAAGTGAGATTAACGCATAATTTAATAGAGAAAAGAGAAAATCATTAGGAAATTAGGAAATTACTTATTGCATTAATGATTTCTTGTAACTGAAAAACAGTCGTTTTACATTTTGTCTTGTTTGCACAACGAAAAAATTACTGGATTATGCAGAACTGGATGTAAATTTGATAAATTGAATTTATTTTCTAAAGTACGAGGAGAGGGTATATGGATTTTTCAATGGCTTCAGAACATGCAATTTATATGTATTCTATATGCAATTCACTTGCTATGGAGAATACAAAAAATTGCTCATTACCACGTAAAAGAAATCAAACATTTCATACTCCTATAAAAATTCTTGGTAAAAAGAGTCAGAAAAAAAAGTCATTTTTATTGACTCGTTCAAGAGTTAAGTCAATTTAAGTTTTGTTTAAGTGGAATATGCTCCGAAATCTCCCTTTGAAGTTACATGTGCTCACTTGGAAAGAGTATTCTTATGTTGAAGTGATGTGCTCTTTATTAATATTGATTTCGATTTGTATTGTACACTGACAATTGAATCTGGCCGTCAAGTTATAAATTTTCAACAATTTCTGCTTCGAGCCATTGACTATTTTATAAGAAAAGAGAGAAAATCAGCAGGTAATGTAGTCTGGGAAACATTTTACGTTTAGAATTGACTGAATGGTTACGGGTGGAAAGTCTTTGACCATAAGTTTCTTCAATTTGGGCTGATCTGGAGTTAATGTTTTATCTCTTATATCAAAAGTTTCAATATAAATTACCATGCCTACAATTGAAAATTGAATCGGAGCGTCAAATAATTTTGTAAAATATTTTATTAAAACGGTTATAATAGGGAATTACTGGTCTGGATCATATGGTATGATCATTAAGTGCAATAATGGGTGGGATGGGGAAATAAAGAATTGAAGTTCGTTTCGTAACCAAATGGTTTCGGGTTCAGCCTTATTGTGCAACACTTTGAGCAAGTGTCTTGTATAGTCCCAGGATGACTAATTTGGTAGACAGAAACTGTGTGAAAGCCTTATTTCTCTGTTTAAATGTTTATATGTGTGAGTGTGTGCATGTCCACCAAAGTCTCTCAGAAGTAGAATGCATTCAAGATCACCAACAGGAACAGAATCAGAAACTCTGAAGTCCTGAGAAGGGCCAGTTTGCACAGTCTGCAGAAGATTGTGGTGAAAAGAAAAGTAAGACATGCAGGTCATATTTCTGATTGCTTGAAGAACAAATACCCTGGTGGTACCCATTGTATAGCTACATAATGAGTACCACCAGAGAGATGAAGGAAGAGAAGAAGACCCACCTTCAAAGATCTGAAACAACTTAGCATTGCCTGGGAAGATACAAGTAAATGTGCTCAAAACTGGTATTAGTGGTGATGTCTTGCTGCTCAATGTACAGAGCCACTGTATGGGAAGAACTAAGAGCTATTCCTTTCCATATTTTGTACCACTATTCACAAATTGATCGTTAGAAATAAAATCATTTAAAACACAACCAAATATGTAGTTTGGTTTCGTGCCAGGGAAAAGCACCACTGATGCCATATTCCTGGTAAGACAGCTGCAGGAGAAATATCAAGCCAAAGATAAGCCCCTGTACCTGGTTTTCATTGACATGGAGAACGCCTTTGACAGGGTCCCCCGATCCCTTATCTGGTGATCAATGAGGAAACTAGGGATAGATGAATGGTTAGTGAGAGCTGTGCAAGCCATGTACAGGGACACTGCTAGTAAGGTGAGGGTTAGCAACGAGTACAGTGAAGAATTCCGGGTAGAGGTAGGGTACCACCAAGGTTCAGTCCTCAGACCCCTCCTATTTATCATAGTCCTCCAGGCAATAACGGAGGAACTCAAGACAGGATGCCCCTGGGAGCTCCTCTACGCTGATGACCTTGCTCTAATTGCTGAGTCACTATCAGAACTGGAGGAGAAGTTCCAGGTGTGAAAGGAAGGATTAGAATCGAAGGGCCTTAGAGTCAACCTAGCTAAAACCAATGTCCTAATAAGTAGGAAGGTAGACAAGTCACAAACGCCTTCAGGTAGATGGCCCTGCCCGATCTGTAGAAAAGGTGTAGGTAGAAACTCTATAAGATGCACCAAGTGTAAGCTATGGACACATAAGAGGTGCAGCAACATCAAGGGAAGGCTAACTGGGAAGATAGTTTTTGTATGTGGCAGATGCTCAGGAGCAATAAACACTGAAAATGCACAGAGACCAACTTCCGCCACATTCCAGGGAGAAAAACTAGAAATAGTTGATAGCTCCCTTTACCTACGTGACCAAGTCAGTAGCGGGGGCGGGTATGTTGAAAGTGTAACTGCTAGAGTAAGAATAGCCTGGGCAAAGTTCAGAGAGCTCTTACCTCTGCTAGGGACAAAAGGCCTCTTGCTCAGAGTAAAAAGGCAGACTGTATGATGCATGTATACAAACAGCCATGCTACATGGCAGTGAAACATGGGCCATGACTGCTGAGGATATGCGTAAGCTTGCAAGAAATGAAGCCAGTATGCTCCGATGGATGTGTAATGTCAGTGTTCATACTCGACAGAGTGTAAGTACCTTGAGAGAAAAGTTGGACCTAAGAAGCATCAGTTGTGGTGTGCAAGAGACATTTGCACTGGTATGGTCATGTGGCGAGAATGGATGAAGATAGTTGTGTGAAAAAGTGCCACACCCTAGCGGTTGAGGGAACCTGTGGAAGAGGTAGACCCAGGAAAACCTGGGATGAGTTGGTAAAGCATGATCTTCGAACTTTAGATCTCACCAAAGAAATGACTAGACACCGAGACCTTTGGAAGTATGCTGTGCATGAGAAGACCCGGCAGGACAAGTGAGGCCATAACCCGTGGCCTCAGTCCACTTTATGCAAACCTTTCCTTCTTGGGACACAAAACTCTACTTGTGAAGACCTGTTGAGGCAAGTGAAAAACAAAAACAAAATCAAAATCAAAATCGATCAACATCAATGGAAATCATAGCTGTGATACCAGTGCCGGTGGCACATAAGAGAACCATCCGAACGTGGCCATTGCCAGCGCCGCTCCAACTGCCTCCGTGCCCGTGGAATGTAAAAAGCACCATCCGATTTGCCAGCCTCGTCTGGCACATAAAAAGCACCCACTACACTCATGGAGTGGTTGGCATTAAGAAGGGCATCCAGCCGTAGAAACATTGCCAGATCAGACTGGGCCTGGTGCAGCCTTCTGGCTTCCCAGACCCCAGTTGAATCGTTCAACCCATGCCAGCATGGAAAGCGGACGCTAAACGATGATGATGATGATGATGATGAATGCAACACAAAAATGTAATGATGAGAATGTAATTGACAACTAATACTCTTTTACTTATTGCAGTCATTTGACTGTGGCCATACTGGAGCACAGCCCTTAAGTCAAGGAAATCTACCCCAGGACTTATTCTTTGTAAGCCTAGTACTTATTCTCTCAGTCTCTTTTTGCCGAACCGCTAAGTTACGGGGGTGTAAACACACCAGCATCTGTTGTCAAGCGATGTTGGGGGGACAAAGACAGACACACAAACACATACACACACATATACATATATATATATATATATATATATATATATAAATAATGAGTGAGATAAATTAATATTAATTTAAAACCAGTAGTCTAGCATACAAAAATCTGAAAAATCAGAGAAAATTCTAATACATGTGTATATTGACAGGGCAAGACCACTAGGTAGTCGGCCGTATGCTAGAAATAGATCATCAACGATCAAACTACAAAGAATGTTCTCTAGAGGAAAATTCAGCAAACACCAGAAACAAATTAGGCGGGCAAGACAGATGAAAATTTATATAAAAAACAGATTACATTTGTTCTGAACGATCGTACTGACGAAACTACGGACATTTGAATTATGTAATTCGTTTGTTAATAGTTGAAACCGAGGTATGCGATTAATTTTGTTTTTTATATAAATTTTCATCTGTCTTGCCCGCCTAATTTGTTTCTGGTGTTCGCTGAATTTTCCCCTAGAGAACATTCTTTGTAGTTTGATCGTTGATGATCTATTTCTAGCATACGGCCGACTACCTAGCGGTCTTGCCCTGTCAATATACACAATATACACACACACAAATATACGATGGGCTTCTTTCAGTTTCCGTCTACCAAATCCACTCATAAGGCTTTGGTCTGCTCAAGGCTATAGTAGGAGACACTTGCCCAAGGTGCCACACAGTGGGAATAATCATTTTATACACTTTTGTTAGATTTAAGAACAATGTTTTATTCTAAAAATTACATTATTAGAAATAAAATTACTTTACAAGACGTTCCATCTAAAAATATTCTATTTCATCAGCACATGCCATACTCCCTTTTATTGACGTCAATTCCACACCATCAGAGAATGGTTGGTAAATTCTTGCATGAACACATTCTTCGCTTCCAACATGTATCTGTAGAATAGAAATTAAACATTTGAGATAATATCTAAGATTTATCATTAAAGTTTACAATTCTATAAATCAGACAGAGTAGTTAACTCTCTCTCTCTCTCTCTCTCTCTCTCTCTCTCTTTCTATGTACACGTGCATGTGCATGTGTTTGTGTATATGACGTCCCCCGGAAAAAGATCAGCTGAATGCAGTATGCAAAGTCCTTCCTTTTAGACCAGGTAATTGGTTTACCATGTGTAATATGTGAAAAAGTTTGTAAATCAATTTCAAATCTGAAAACACATACAGCAGTTCACAGAGGTCATATCCCACAAAGTGACCCAGTGAATTGTCACATATGTCTCAAACCGGGGTAGATCTGCAGATGGACTGAATAGTCAACTGAGAGGTCATGGATGGAAAGTCAAAAATTCCATTGACAACAAGGAAGCACAAGAAAGAAACAATCATGTGAAGATGGAGCAATCACCATGCATGCATGTAAGATGAATGAACAAAGGACTGTTAAGGCTGCAAAAATTAGACTATTGGGTTGTCCGGAAAGTTTGTGCCAATTTTTAAAGGAAAGAAAAAGGTCAATAAATACTTGCCATTACATTTTTAATCAACCAAATATGAAACATTTTGTTGCACGATGTGTCTCCCTCTTTCCTTTAACTTGAAAATACCCTCTTCTCTGAATTGAGGTGGTTTCATGGCAAAGAATTCATCAAGGTATCTTTTTACGTCATCCAAGGAATTGAAATTTTTACCATTAAGACTATTCTGCAGAGACTTGAATAAGTGGAAATCTGAAGGAGCAATATCTGGTGATTATGGAGGGTGCGGTAGTACATCCCAGCCAAGCTGCAGCAATTTTTGTTTGGTTCCCAAAGCATCAAATGCCGAAAATGAACTTTCTTAAAGGGTTACAGAATTAACACAAATTAACATAAACTTTCTTCCACGAAAAGATAACTTAAACTGTGCTCTAAATGGAGGTGTAGTCAAATCTTATTTTATGGACTCAACCATGTTCTAAAATAAGTCGAAAGGTAAGCTACTATAAATTGGCACGAACTTTCCGGACAACCCAATACGAATAAACAAAGTTAACAAAATGTAAATAGCTATGGAATAAATAAAATACAAAGCAACAATTACCTTTACAAAATAATTCATTCCAGATACTAGCTGTTGCTTAAAATGCAGAGCTTCAAATTCTTTAAATTTTTTCCCCAATTTCTCTTCCATTTTCTGCTTTAACTGAAAACAAATGGTAATATTTATATGTAATATAATTCTTTCTAATATAGGGAAAAGGCATGAAATTTTGTGGGAAAAGTCTGGTCAATTTCATTGATCCCCCTGCTCAACTGGTACTTATATTGGCCCCAAAAGGATGAAAGGCAAAGTTGATTCTGATAGCATTTGAAACTAGAAGAAATGCTGTTTAGCATTTTATTACTTTTATTCCTACCTCAGTTCCTCCAATTGTATATATCTATCGTTACTTTTCATAAAAAGCCCTTTACTTTTTCTGATTTCCAATGTGCATTTTCACTTATTTTTCTTCTTACTTTCCCCTTACATTTCCACGTGTAGTTTCTATTTTCTTTTTGTAATATATGTATATATATATGTGTGTGTGTGTGTGTGTGTGTGTGTAATAGAAATATGTTACAAAAAGAAAATAGAAACTACACGTGGAGATGTGTAGTGTCTTATTCAGTACACTCTTCAACAGTCTGGAGTATTTCAGCCAAACATATTTATTAAAATCTGGGACTGAGAAAATTCAGTCATCTGATTTAAAATGATGAGTAAACTTAATGTTGTTGACTTCTGTTCTTTGTTTTGCCCATTTTTTTTTTTTGTAGATATTTGGTAATGAGGACAGTTCATGTGACTAGCTGAAACCTACTTTGCTGACTCATTTAGAAACAAATTGTAATTGTTTATAACACTCCAAAATACAATAATAAAATTAATTGTGATAATTTGATAAGGAAAACATGAGCATGATATAATTACATGACTGTATTCGATGGTATATACAATGCATTTTTGTTTCTTTTTTAAGTCTCTCAAAACCCTGGGTCCTACATAAGTTGGGCCTCTCATAAGTTTTAATGAATAAAAACTTCTTCCCTCAACATACACTGCTGGAATTGGGATGCATCTAATATGCCCATATGTCTTTTACACCATAAAATATAGTAGCCTATATTATAGAATATATATATACTTGAATTTAATTAAGAAACCAAATGAAAATGGAGGTAAAAAAGATCTATATATGATCAACATTATTGCGTAAGGAGCTCGTGTTCTCATTGTTGTTGCCCAGCCTCAGATCAGCATAGACATAGATGACTTGAATTTCTTCAATTTCCCTATTCTGTTCTTTTTTCTCCATGTCTTTGCCACCTTTCAGAAGAAGAGTAATTACTCAAAACATTAAAGACACTTCCTTCATTTTCCCCCCATTTCCTGAGCAGAAACTAATACCAACACTGTATTCATTTTTCAGCTTGCCAATGTGTTATATTTTTCATAAATTTTGCACAATAAAGTGTATGATAGTCAAATAATTTGATATGATCAGCAGAGCCATTGTTCCAGGTACATAATGTTCTGACTTTAGTTACACTTTGACATGTAGTGTATTAAATGTAACTTGGCAGTCCTAAGATATCCTTTTAGTCTTTTGTTTGTTTTAGTCATTGGACTGTGGCCATGCTAGAACACCAACTTCAGATAATGATTTATTTCTCTTCACTTTTGCTTTAATAGTGATTACTGTGGCATTGAAGTAGCTTTATTTACATTATTTATATTATTTACATTCAACGGATATTTGTCCTCATCGTGCTTGTTGGTAACACAACATTTTGGCTGATATACTCTCCAGCCTTCTTCAGGTGTCTTGGGGAAATTTCGAACCTGGGTTCTCATTCCTAACATATTTTTCGATGTTATTATTATTATCATTGTTATTGTTCAGGTCACTGCTTGGAATCAAACTTCGAATCTTGGGGTTAGTAGCCCACTCTCTTAACCACTACGCCATATGCCTGTGGGCATTGAAGTAGCTTTCTTCAAAACACATTTGCTGGTCTTCTGCACTTAAGACACATAACAGTAAAATACAGGGGGATTAATGAGGCTATTGTTCATGTTTCATTGTTCATGTTAATGAGGCTATTGTTCATGTTTCATTGTTCATGTTTCCAGATCAACCTTGATCAAATAGATCTCTGATCAAAGGTATGCCAACCATGACTCACCCATCTTTTAATTAGGTGCCTAGGGCTGCATTACCTAATGAATGCCATTTACACTATTTAAAATGAGGGAGAGATTGTTGCTATTTCTAGTGGTATGAGGGACAATATAAAAGCTCCCTTATCAGCTTGCTGTTTATTAGCTAATGAGGTTATTCATGCCCCTGTTATGTGTGTGTGCGTGTGTGTTTATCTGGACTAAATGGAAGAATATAGTATGTCCAGGTGTGTGTAATAGTGTATGGGGATACTGTATACCCCATATATATGTACATACACACACACACACATATACATACACATACATACACACATATGTACACATAAATACATGTATACACACAACTCGCATACTTTCCATTTCTTTTACAACTCATAACTACAATGACTTGATATGAGATCATGTATTGAAAAAAAAACAATTGCAGCATGGAAGATATTTGTAAGTTATACAAATATCTTGCACACTGCAATTGTGTGTGTGCATATATATATATATATATATATATATATATATATATATATATATATATATATACAGATATACATATTTATATATATATATATATATATATATCTTGTCAGTAAATCATAAATCCAAAAGAGATGCACACTCTAAGTTATAAAGCAGTAGAGTATTTAGATAAAGATAGTTATGGTCAGTATATGGAGTTACTGTGGTTTTCATGCCCATAAAGTGCTTAACTTTATGACATTTCTTCATACCCTGATGACTGGTGGCCTATAACCTCTCTTCACTTAATCTCTCGAAAATATGGAACAAGTTGACCTTGTATCCTCTAAGAACATCCCTGCACCATCTAACAAGCTGTATACAAGAATGCTGCTGGAAAAAATGATTAATCTAATAAACTGAATGCAATGGTAGGCCTTCTACTATGACTAAGCCATGACATTTCCAGAGAATAATATATACAGGATCAGATATAGGAAGTACCCACCCAGGATCAAGGACCTTAAGGCCTTCAAAACAGAGCTGCTTGGCATCATTTCTAAGCTAAAATTCAGTAAGTCCTCTTTCTCCTTCCAATATAAACTCCATACCAACATTAGACAATTAAAAAATTCCAAGAGGCCCCTAATCTTCTGACATGACAAAAAAAAACTATATAGAATAGACACCCACACTTATAGCAGACTATTAGAAAACAACATTACACAGAACTATAGGCACACTTCCCACCTACCCCATACATACAACATCAACAGCGAAGGCAAACAGTTGGCCAACAAATTAGATATAGCAGATAGGATAGAAATTTTAGCTAAGAAGAATGCTTTTATTACTATCAACTTTGTCTTGAACCTTAAATACTGTCTGATCAACCTGGCTAAATCCAAGGTCGGTCAGGCAAGCCAGCACATACTGAGGAACATTAATGACATAAGGAGACCCACAAACCTCTCCCTATGGTGTAGCACCAACAAGGTGATTACATGGTTTAATGCCAACAAGGAGACGGGCAGATCAAGATTCACCTAATTTGACATTTTGCCCATCTATATCAAAAGGGTTACTGGTCAAGGCACTTTCCTTCCCTAGGGGCTTCACTGACATTAGTGATAGGGACACAGATGTCATAATGCACACTAGGAAAATGGTACTGTTCAATAAAGGTTTGACCTGGATCAAACAAACCAACCCCATGGGCTCCTTTGATGTAGTGAGGGGGTGGCTATGACTGCTGGTGTATGCAACTTCATTGGGTTTTACATCCTGGATACGCTAAAGAATAAATTCCCCTCTATCTTCCTTGGTCTCTACAGAGATGATGCCTTGCTTATCTCTAGAGGAGCTAATAGGCACACCCTAGATAGGCTTAGGAACAATCTGATTAGCACACTTGGTTCAATGGGACTGAAAATTACAGCTGACACTAACCTCACCACTGCAAACTTTTTAGACATCATCCTCGACAAGAGGCTGGCATATATCAACACAGCCTCCTGCCACCCACTCATCATGTTCAAAAACCTGGTGAAGGATGTCAGCAAGAGGATCTCAAACCATCCCTCTAGTCAAAAAACTTTCAACGCAGCAACTTCCCTTACTATAACAAAGCCCTAGCTACAAGCAGATTCTGGGACCACATCATCTGCATGCCAGACCCTAACAACCACAGAAGGAAGCACTGCTGAAATATCATTTGGTTTGCGTCCCCAACTTTCTTCCTCAACTTAGAAATGAGCTAACAATGATAAAAATAATAATAGCAACAACAACATCAGCCACCACCAATGTAGCACCAATAATAGCTCCAACTGCTATGATGACAGCTATAGCAACACCAACAGCGACAGCAGCAAAACTGCCACCGATGATGTCCCCTTTACCAACACCAACACCAATACCAACACCAGTACCAGCAAAAGTAGCAGTGTCAACATCAACAGAAGCAGCATAATACAAAGATACATCAGATGTTCTGGAAACACCTTCATACAGCACCTCTCCAACCACAGGTTCCTGTTCAGGATCCCAGGGAGATGATATGTCACGTTCTTGGGCAGTAATGTGTGGCACCTGAAAATGAAAGGGACTCCACGCATTTAATCTCATGGAAGATCCTAGAACTGAGCACCTACATCATCGGGAACAAGTGTTGCAAGCTGTGCATAGTTGAATGGGTGAGAATATTTAAGAATTCTCTCAATTCGGGAAACACCTTCAATTCTTTGAACCTTGCTTACATTTCAGAAGATTCCTACTGAAGCTCTGGAACCTACAAGCTGACCACATCAACTGCAAATAGCAATCTAAGGGAGACAATTCCTTGTGCTTAACTCTTTGTGCTTTCAACAAGTAGCTATGAGGTCTTTTCCCCGCTCCACTTTCAAGAGAAACTTTAGGCTATTGGCCACTAGGGCCTGAAGAAATGCCATAAAATGAAGCGATTTATGGATGCAAAACCTGAGATAACCCCACAGACCGGTCATAACTATCTTTATCTAATATATATATATATATATATATATATATATATATATATACACACACAATATAAGTCTTGCATTGGATTGAAGAAGGGTATCAAAGTAGTTGATTCTGAAATTCCCAAACAGGAGAATGAAGCAATGAGAGTTTCCCCATAGATATTCCTCTATTTGCAAGAGAAAGACCAAAGATTTGAACAAAGAGAAAAACTCCACTGAAAATATTGAAATAAAACAGTTGTATTATAGTTGAAGTAGTTACAGCTTCATCCACTTCAGTATGATGGTTGCATGAATAATAAAAGGAAGAAGAATATATGCTGATGTAGGCCAAAAGAACTCAATTATTTCACGTTAATATCATTAGGAGTAACAACTCTGCAGTAATCTGACCTCATCAGCTGACAAAGGAATGTTGTATGCAAGTTGTATGTGAAATATTCTATATATAAATATCACCATCATTATCATTGTCATTTAACAGATCTTCCTTACTGGGATGGGTTGGAGAGCTTAACAGGAACAGTTTACATCAGCATGCTTTTCACAGCTCGATGCCATTCAAAACACCAACAGGTTTACTGAGTGGACTGGGTGCCTTTCATATGGCTCCAGAACCCACAACTTTTCCACATACGTGAGGGATCCTTGACTTGCAAAGACAAGGATCCCTCAACTAAAAGAGAAAGTCATATATATATATATCATATATGTATACATTAAATGTGTGTGTGTGTGTGTGTGTGTGTATAAGTATACATACATGTATATATACATATATATAAATACATACATATATATGATGGGCTCCCTTGTCCTTAGATGACGTATGAGGGTTTGACAATATCTTACCGAATAACCACACAGATGATTTGTTTATAGTGATCAAATGTTTGTGAACACATAAGCTCACTCCCTCCATCAGATTGACATTACCTGCACAGGTGCAAATGGGTGTCACATGTAAGATGTCGAAATGATCACAGAGCAACATGAAATGCTTTGCTCAAGAACACAACGCAATGCCCAATCTGGGAATCGAACCTACCTTAACTACTGAGCCATGAACCTTCATAAATACATACGTATATAAATACATGTATACATATATATACATGTATATAAATACGTACGTATATAAATACATGTATACATATATATACATGTATATAAATACGTACATACATATATATACATGTATATAAATACATACATATATACATACATATATATATATATACATACATATATATATATACATACATATATATATATACATACATATATATATATACATACATATATATATGTACACATATATACATACATATATATATCATCATCATCATCATTTAACGTCCGCTTTCCATGCTAGCATGGGTTGGACGGTTCAACTGGGGTCTGGGGAGCCCGAAGGCTGCACCAGGCCAGTCAGATCTGGCAGTGTTTCTACAGCTGGATGCCCTTCCTAACGCCAACCACTCCGAGAGTGTAGTGGGTGATTTTATGTGCCACCGACACAGGTGCCAGACGAGGCTGGCGAACGGCCACGCTCGGATGGTGTTTTTTTATGAGCCACCGACACAGGTGCCAGACGAGGCTGGCAGACGGCCACGCTCGGATGGTGTTTTTATGTGCCACCGACACAGGTGCCAGATGAGGCTGGCGAACGGCCACGATCGGATGGTGTTTGTTACGTGCCCACAGCACGGAAGCCAGTCGATGCGGTACTGGCTACGGCCACGTTCGGATGGCTTTCTTGTGTGCCACCGGCACTGGTACCACAAAGATACAAATTCCATTGATGTTCTTCTATTTTGATTTGTTTTGATTTGATTTTCACTTGCCTCAACAGGTCTTCACAAGTGTCACAAGAAGGAAGGTATGCACAGGTGAACTGACTACGTCCCAGGTAGGGGCCACGGGTTATGGCCTGACTAGTCTTGCCGGGTCGATGGTGTTTTTATGTGCCACCGACACAGGTGCCAGATGAGGCTGGCGAATGGCCACGATCGGATAGTGTTTGTTATGTGCCCACAGCACGGAGGCCAGTCGATGCGGTACTGGCTTACATATATATATGTATACATATATATATACATATATATATCTATACATATATACATACATATATATGTATACATATATATATACATATATATTGTATACATATATATATACATATATATATGTATACATATATATACATATTATATACATATATATATATATATATACATATATATATATATATATACATAATATATATACATATATATATGTATACATATATATATACATATATATTGTATACATATATATATACATATATATATGTATACATATATATATACATATATATATGTATACATATATATATACATATATATGTATACATATATATATACATATATATATACATATATATATACATATATATATGTATACATATATATATACATATATATATGTATACATATATATATACATATATATATGTATACATATATATATACATATATATGTATACATATATATATACATATATATATGTATACATATATATACATATATATACATATATAAATATATAGTTATATATGTATATAAATACATACTTATATATGTACAGTCGCTCTACAAATCTATAATCTATCTTATCTATCTAATCTATAATCTATCTTATCTATCTAATCTAATCTATCTTATCTATCTCATCTTATGTATCTAATCTATCTAATCTATAATCTAGCTTATCTATCTAATCCCTCTAATCTATTTTATCTGCTTATCTTATCTATCTATTCTATCTTATCTAATCCATCTTATCTAATTATCACTGTCACTACTTCAATGCACTTGTTCTAGAAAAAATATCGGTTTCGTCAGTGGTTTTGAAAGAGTGCAAGAGATAGATAGAAATAGAGAGAGGGAGATAAAGAGTTAGAGATAGAGAAGGGAGAGGGAGAAAAAAAGTAATGTGAGAGAGAGAGTATAAGAGAGAATAATTTTTTTTTTAAATTACGTCTGAGATTACGTCCTGTTTGTTTACTCTCCTGTTCCTACTCTAGCAGTGTCATTCATTTGTTCTACAACTCTTTCTCTAAATTTAATCAAATACCCCTCTCTCTCCTCCAATCCTCTTCTCTCTCTCTTACACTCTATTCTGTCTTTCTTTCTCTGTCATCCTCTCTCTCTCTTCTCTACGAAAATATGTGTAAATTACTCGAAGTTAAATGGATTTCTTGCTTTGTAAAGGAAAACAATTGGTGAATCGTTGTTACGAGGACGTATACAAATCAACACCGGTTGTCAAACGGTGGAAGGACAGTCACAAATAAATACATAATATATACACACTTAAATATATACCACGGCCTCTCTCAGTTTATGTCTACCAAATCCACTCACAAGGCTTTGGTCGGCCCGGGGCTATAGCAAAAGACACTTGTCCAAGGTGTCAAGCAATGGGACTGAACCTGAAACCATGCGGTTGGCAAGTGAGGTTTTTAATATTACATTTATTAAATCCAATGCCGTCGACTTATGCCTTCTACGTTTTCTGGGTGAAGACTCGATTATTTTCCTAAAAGGATCGAATCCTTCGGAATTTCTATCCAGGAAATAATAGGGCAGTTTGTTACTTGGTGGTGAATTGGCGGAATCCTTAGTGCAGTGGTTCCTAAACCTTTTATTTAAATGAGTTTTCCCACGGACCCCTTTTAACATGCTTATCGTTATGTAATATTTATATATATGAAATTTTGAATTTAGTTTACCGATCCCCAGCACTACCTTTGCAGACCCCAGGTTGAAAACCATTACCTTAGTGCGTCTGAAAAAAGTCTCGTCGGTAAAAATCTTTATGTTCTGGTTTCAAATCCTACCGAACCCAATTTCACTCGTACTTCATTATGCTAACCCCTCTCGCCAGGGTCGATAAAATGAAATCTAATTAAAGTTTTTGATTATGTCTGTCCACCTAAAACTTAGAAATTATTGAACGGACACCCACAAAATTACATATATACATTAACTACATCACCGAACAGGTAATGGTAAAAAGTTACCAAAATAAGTATGGGGTCGATTAATTCGACTAAACCCTTCAATGAGGTGCCCCAGGATGGCCATCACGTTTCAATAAATGAAACAAGTAAAAGATAAACAATATTTACAACGTTAATCTATCCAAGAAAAGTTCGGGGATTAACCACGGACTGCTGATTAAATTACCACAAAATTTCACATTTTGGGGCAGGATTGTATTCTATATCGGAATCATAGAAATCCGAAAAATTTTTGAAAAAAATTTTTTTTTAAACATCGGAAATAGGTGGTGTGCACGAGCTTTACCTTCGCCAGAACATCGACTGAATATCTTCTATCAGCTACTTTCGATGTGCAGTTGTTACTGCTGTTTTTGTTTAACTTTGATCATACTAACGCCACACCCTTTTATCCATTTCTTTATTTTCCTCGAAGAATCTACACATCCGAAAAATTAGAGTTTGTAACGAATTAGATAATTTTCGACTCTACACAGATGCTGACTACAACTTGAATGGTTTTTAAGGCGATCATTGTTTTTTTGTTGTTTTTTTTTTAAGGTACATATGTACCACTGCGTAGGCGATCTGTAACAATAACGGGTTAATGGTTTCGAATTCTGATACATAGAAGGGTGTACGTTGATTACATCGACACCTGTGTCCAACAGGTATTTATTTTATCGACACCGAAAGGATGAAAGGCAAATCAACCTAGGCGGAATTTGAACCCAGAACGTAAAAAAGCCTGAAGAAATCTGCTAGGTATTTTGTCTGACTCGCTAACGATTCTACGAGCTTACCGCCTTAATAATCCTAATGATAGGGATATAAGCCAACAAACGAGAAGCCCTTACGTGGTCGCTCAGATTGCTAGAAGAGGTAGTCGAATGCTTCTTAATTCAGACTGAATTAGAGAAAACAAATGTTTGTCCTGCATATACAATGTCTGAAGCAATGATAATAAAAAACGGGATGGTCATATCTGTTCGATGCAAACTAGGCAAGAAGAGTAATGATTAAATGAAATTATCGAAAATAGAAAAAAAAATAACTCACTTCATCGCATAAATTTTTAACCTCATCAGTAATATCTTTTTTGTCAGACAATCCTCCACACAAAGGCATCGTGATAAACGAGGAAATAGTCAGCAGATCCACTAGTTAAACAACGAAGTAGTCAGCAGATCCACTAGTTAAACAACGAAGTAGTCAGCAGATCCACTAGTTAAACAACGAAGTGCGCTGAAGCTTGTTTGGGTGGTTGTTTATAAACTAGTGTGCAACGGTAGAAGTTTTTCAATGAGAATGAAATCTATGGAAGCTGCTACACGCAGAAATGCGTTATTTCTAGTTTTAACAAATTTCCCGGTTCATTTATGATTTATTCTTTTACGTGCTTGCATCTTTTGACTGCGATCGTGCTGAGGCACCGCTTCGAAGGCTTTAAGTTGATCAAATCGACCACAGTGCTATTTCCTTTTCATTCTAGTTCTTATTTTATCGCCTCTTTTGCTCAACAGCTAATTACAAGATGTAAATAAGCCAACACAGATTATCAAGTGGTGTGGAGACAAGCGCATACGCACACACGTATACGTAGAGAGATATATAGAGATATAGAGGCATACCAACACAAGTATGCCCCACCACCCAAACACACTTTGCTTCCTCATATCTTTCAAAGAAATTTTTTGGGTACTACTTAAGAAGAGTGGTCCCGGTGCGCGCACTCACGTACTCGCGCATCCGTACTAGCTAGTCGTGACTAGTCGATCCTACAACGACTACCTAGCAAAGTAAATAAAACACAAAATAAATAATTTTTTTACCCAAAGTAAATAATTTTTTTTAAAACAAAGTAAATAAAACACAAAAACAAAGTAAATAAATCACAAAAGCACAAAGGATCGACTAGTCACGACTAGCTAGCGCGGATACGCGAGTGCGCGCACCAGGACCACTCTTCTTAAGTAGTATAATTTTTTGTTTTTTTACGAAATTCTCCCCCAATACCTTTCACAGTGTGCAGATTACAATTATTTCAGAATTTAATATGAAAAAGAAAATGGTTGATTCACGCACATACTTACTGACTGGCACATTACAATTTTTTTAGAAATTCCAAGTTTCCTTTTGCAGAAGTATGTGATGTGCATTAGTACGTATTCTCTTTTCTTTCTTTTCATATTAAATTCTGATTTAATCGTAATCTACACTATCTGAAAAGTATTTGTAGAAAATTTCATTAAAAAATGGCTATTTTTCTGAAAGTTAGGAGGAAACAAACTCGACTCGACTGAATAATCCGAAAGTCCTCTTCCTTCTCTCGGAATTTTTCTTTTTTGTTTTTTACCACAAATTCTTATTTAATCAGAATCTACACCATTTGAAGCAGATTTACTCTTTTTTTAAAATTCTTTTTACTTGTTTCAGTCATTTGACTGTGGCCATGCTGGATCACCGCCTTTAGTCGAGCAAACCGACCCTAGGACTTATTCTTTGTAAGCCTAGTACTTATTCTATCGGTCACTTTTGCCGAACCGCTAAGTTACGGTGACGTAAACACACCAGCATCGGTTGTCAAGCGTTGTTGGGGGGGGACAAACACAGACACACATATATATATATATATATGTATATATATATATATATTATATATATATATATATATATATAATATATATATATATAAAACATTATTGGTGAATTGTAGAAATGGAGCTGAACGCAGATTGAACAGAAATCGTTTTATTTCATTCTACACGTGTTTCGAAAGGCACAAATTACCAAAATCCGATTGAATAATGGGACCATATTGTGTCTTTCTCTTCAGGAAGAAAAAAGGAAATCCGTTTTTTCTTCCTGAAGAGAAAGACACAATATGGTCCCATTATTCAATCGGATTTTGGTAATTTGTGCCTTTCGAAACACGTGTAGAATGAAATAAAACGATTTCTGTTCAATCTGCGTTCAGCTCCATTTCTACAATTCACCAATAATGTTTTAATTTCAATTATCCGCACCAACGCACGGTTGTAACGCCAGATGGTTGTACCTCCAACCGTGCTGTTTACTGCTGTGATTTTTGCTACTAAGGTATCGGTTAAACTTTTGATTAATCTACTACAAGATTATTCATCTTTCTATTTCACATAATATATATATATATATATATATGTGTGTGTGTGTGTGTGTGTGGTGTGTGTGTGTGTGTGTGTATATATATATATATATATATATATATATATATATATATATATATATATATATATATATACTAGCTGAAGGTGACCCGCTCTACGCGCGGGTAAGAGTGTGGTTGTTACTTTCTGTTGCTTCCTTTCAGCCCGTAAAAAGCACCATCCGAACGTGGCCGATTGCAGCGCCGCCTTGACTGGCTTCTGTGCTGGTTGCACGTAAAAAGTACCAACCGATCGTGGCCGCTGCCAGCCCCCCTGGCACCTGTGCCGGCGGCACGAAAAAAGCACCCTCTACGCTCACAGAGTGGTTGGCGTTAGGAAGGGCATCCACCTGTCAAAACACTGCCAGATCAGACTGGAGCCTGGTGCAGCCTCCTGGCTTCCCAGACCCCTGTCAAACTGTCCAACCCGTGCTAGCACGGAAAACGGACGTTAAACGATGATGATGATGATGATGATTCTCCCTCTTTGTTTCTCTCTCCTTTCTCTCTCACTTTCCCACTCTCTTACTCTTCCTTTCTCTCGGACTCTTCCTCGCTTTCGCTTACTCTCTATCTTTATCTATCTCTCTCTCATTTATAAACAACAAAAGATCTTGAGTAAGGTGAGAAATAAAATACTTAGAAAGATCAATCATAAATATCAGGCAGTAACAACGGAAAGGTTTGCTTCAAGGCAGACAGCAAAACACTAACATTTAAAAGGGACAGACGAACTTGCGAGCTGAATAAAAATAATAAAATATTGGAAACCAAAGTTTGAAGGGATAGAATTTGAGGATAGTAGAGTTACCATGGCTGGCATTTCTTAACGACGGACAGCAACGTATTGACAGTTCAACGGCTGGCGTAAAATTTTGAACTTGATGTAAAAGAAAATCCCTAAAAACCAAGTTTTGAATTGATTCTTTCTCACGACACTAGACTCACAATGGCAAGCATTTAAAACTTCTTCATCATGGACGGCAACACATTGACGATTAAAAGGCTGGCGCAAATTTTTTAGGTTGATGTAACAGAGAATTGCTAAACACCCGCTCCTTTAAATTTTAATCCCCTTCCAGCCCCATTTAGACCCCTTTTCACATTTTGGTTAATATAACCTGATTTCATTTGGGTCTACTGGGGCCACATTTTATAAGATGAGGACTCAACCAAGTTTCCCAAGTTCTGGTCATAGACCATAGAACACTCAACCAAGTTTCCCGAGTTCTGGTCATAGACCATAGAACAGTCAAGCAAGTTTCCCGAGTTCTGGTCATAGACCATAGAACACTCAACCAAGTTTCCCGAGTTCTGGTCATAGACCATAGAACACTCAACCAAGTTTCCCGAGTTCTGGTCATTTGCAGAATAAATAGAGACGGCGGAGGTGGCAGACGTCGTTGCAATGTAAACATGATTTGTTTTAAGAGAAAGATTGTCCAGATTGTGTGTTGGTGGTGGTGGTGGTGGCGATGATAGTTATCTTTATGAATGGAGATAAAGAGAAATTGAAGGGGAGTTAGAGGTAGAGTGGCATTGTCATATGAAGAGGAGTGAGAGGGTACTGGAGGAAATAGCGTGAGTGAGGAAGATGGCCCCTAGCAACCACACCTTTTAAGATAGGGATTTCTAAGGTAGCCCACGAGCATCGTCACCTCATTCTATATGTCCCTGTAAATTTTGTAGAGAATCGGACGGGACGTAGTGGCGTTGAAAGCGATCCAAGTGGTAAAAACGCATTTCAGTTTTATATAGAGATATATATATATACGACGGGCTTCTTTCAGTTTCCGTCTACAAAATTCACTCACAAGGCCTGAGGCTATAGTAGAAGACAGTGGGACTGAACCCGGAACCATGTGGTTGGTAAGCAAGCTACTTACCACGCAGCCACTCCTACATAGAAAATTTCATTAAAAAATATCCAAGTTATGAGGAAAGAAAGTCGGGTGGAGCACACTTGGGTAAATATGTTGATACACGAAGGGCTTCCATAGCTTTCATCTGCTAAATCCATTTGCAAAGCATTGGTCGGCCCGGGTCTATAGCAGAAGACTCTTGCCCAGAGTGCTGTGTAGTGAAATTAAGCCCGAAATATGTTGCGAAACGAACTTCTAACATTATTCCTCACTCCAACCCGTTATTACCATCAATGGATATAGTATAGTATTCAGGTAACGGTTTCAATAAAATATTTTACGAAAGTATTTGGTGCTTCAATTCCATTTTCGATTTTATGCATATATCATTAAACGTCCATTTTCCATGCTGGCATAGGTTGGACAGATCTTTACCTTTTGACCGACAAATTTTTAAAAATGGATCTTTTCCTTTTGAACGGCAGTTTTCAACACAATTTCTAGTTAACTAAACACTTTTAAACTTCGTATACTGGTAGAATGTGTCAAAATAAAACATTTTTTTCTCTTGGCTTTCTTGAGAAAATTGTAATTTGTAAGTCTAACGTAGTTTAATTTTTTGAATTTTAACCAATCGATGGCCTCTGTTGAGCTAAAATCATTTGCTGCGTCTAAAACTGAGACAACATCCTGTCACTGACCCTAACCCTAACCCTAACCCCAACCCTAACACTAACCCTAACCCTAACCCTAAATTTTAGCCATTCGTTTTTTTTCTTAATTGTTAAATTAATTTAATTGTTACGCGTGTGTCTAAAATTATTCGTTTTGTTTTTGTTTTGAGATACACGTGTATTGTTTAAGCTATTTTCCATTGCTTAAGAAAAAAAAACGAAAGGCTAAAACGAAAGCAATGGAAAATAATTTAAACAATTAACAAACAAAATAATTCTATAATTTTATACATACGCTTTCCGAACGTAAGCATAACAGTGACTGGATGTTGTCTCAGTTTTAGACGCAGCAAATGATTTTAGCTAAATATAGGCATAAATTGTTGCAAATTGCTTCCACTTTGGTCCCTCTGTTGTATTTTAGCCGCCTTACAAAAGTATTCGATGGATTTGCTATAAATATTAACATTTTCATGATCCACATGATTTATTTCGTGTAGAACCACGTCATGGATGGATTTCCTCCGAATTTGCATATTTAGACATATACGGTCCATCTACCTTAGTACCTAGACAAATACAGGTATATCAAATACCATACAACATAAATTCTTGATTTATTAAAATTAACGCTGCCTCTAGAGGATGTATCATAATTACCAAATCGTAATTAAGTCCAGACGGGGAGATAATCTCAAGATTCAAGAGTTTCTCCAAAGGTGACATGTCTGTGAAAAGAAGGACAGAGTTATTGCCTGGGGTTTAGAGAAGAGTCGCGGACACGTGTTTCTGGTTCTGTGATTCTAATGTTCTCTTTTATTTATATTTTTTCCTTTCTAACAAATATCTACTCCAACAAATATCTGCTGAGTCCGATCCATTCTGTTAACTTAATAATTTCTACAGAGAATAAAATTTCATGTTCAACAATGTTAACAAATTTGTTCTCACCGTGAACATTCAATCTCTGAAAAAGAAAAAAATTTGAAAACTGAAGTAGAACTTCAACTAATATTTTTGCAAAAATGTCTGATTCAAACTGTATTATCCCGGATACAACGACCTGAATAATAAGCTATTGTTCATAAATTGTGACTAATAAAAACAAAGAAAAGACTGTAACTATATATATTTTTTTTTCAATTCCTGATTCGGACCATTATCTACGGGATATCTGTGTCTCTAGTTAGAGGTTTCCATTGGGTCAACCATTTTTTTATACAGAGTAAATATCTCAACGGACAACATTCGCAAAGCACCAATATTCAGGCTTTTCTCGTTGCTTGTCTCACCCCCAGACACACACACACACACACACACACACATTCTAGAAAGCTACCCATCGTTGTCTGGGAATTTACGCAACCTTAGGGATTTTTAAAAAACTACCCTCATTGTTACTGTCTTTCTTTTTCCAAATGGTGAATGAGAATCATACTAATTCCGTATAAATCATATTATATCAAGTAAATTATTTGAGCTGTTATAACTGATGATATATATATGACACCCGCTGTTTTTGTCCTGTTTACTATTCTTGTTTTTCATTTCTATTTTTTGTTTCTTGTATTTATATTCGTGTGGCATCCTGTCCTTGTTTCGTATACATTCGATCCTCTTTCCAAGAAATCTAATGCCCGTGGCTTAGTTTTTCTTTGGGGCTGGCCGGATCGGAGCGATATCGAGATTAAACAGCCGAAATTGTTAAGATGATCCGGTTCCCGACTGAAGATTAGAGGCTTCGAGTGTCCCGTCTGTTTTCTTGTGTCGTCTCTTTGTATTTTTGCGTTCTTGTCCCACTTTGTAATTTATAATTTATATTTAATTTCTATACATATATTATTGCGGCGTAACGTACCCCTATCTCCTATGTATGCACATTCCACCTTGTACGACGTCTTTACACACACTCTCTCTATAGTCTGTGTCTTTCTCTTTCCTTGCCTCTGATTCTTCCCCCACTCTTATTTGCACCGTCATTTCTATTGCTAAGCCAATCCTGTTTCTTCTCCCCTCTTTAATTCCTTCCTTCTCTCTCTCTCCCCCCTGGTGCCTTCGTCCCTTTCTTTCTTTCTCTCTCTCTCTTTGATTCCTTGCCCCCTGCCTTTCTTTCTCTTTCTCCCGTGCTCTCACGTAACCGCCTTCAAACTGGTCTTTCCAGTTCGACCGCTGCCATGTTAACACTGTTGTTTTCGTCTGCCGCAAAGGCATTTTTCAAATACGCCAGCCAAGATAAGTTAAAAATAGTCTGAAGTCGTAAGACACCCGCTGTTTTTGTACTGTTTACTATTCTTGTTTTTTATTTCTATTTTTTGTTTCTTGTATTTATATTCGTGTGGCATCCTGTCCTTGTTTTGTATACATTCGATCCTCTTTCCAAGAAATCTAATGTCCGTGGCTTAGTTTTTCTTTGGGGCTGGCCGGATCGGAGCGATATCGAGATTAAACAGCCGAAATTGCTAAGATGATCCGGTTCCCAACTGAAGATTAGAGGCTTCGAGTGTCCCGTCTGTTTTCTTGTGTCGTCTCTTTGTGTTTTTGCGTTCTTGTCCCACTTTGTAATTTATAACTTATATTTAATTTCTATACATATATATATATATATATATATATATATATATATATATATGTGTGTGTGTGTGTGGTGTGTGTGTGTGTGTGTGTGTGTGTGTGTGTGTGTGCGTGTGTGTGTGTGTGTGGAGGCGCAATGGCCCAGTGGTTAGGGCAGCGGACTCGCGGTCGGAGGATCGCGGTTTCGATTCCCAGACCGGGAGTTGTGTGTGTTTATTGAGCGAAAACACCTAAAAGCTCCACGAGGCTCAGGTAGGGGGTGGTGATCTCTGCTGTACTCTTTTACCACTCTTTCTCTCGGTCTTTCTTCTGTTGGCCTGCTCGCTTAGCCAGCGTGGTGGCGTCGTTCGAAGGCAAAAACAATGCGAACGCATTGTGACCAGCTATGTGTAGCAACATCTGATGGTCTGGTCGGTCACGTGATGGTGATGGATGATGAATATATATATATAATATATATATATATATAATATATATATATATACATAACATTTTCCAAAATATCAATAAAAGGATTTTATTTGAATCTGTCCATTTTGAATCTGTTTTGCAGGAATCTTGATCTGAAACCGTGTGTTGAAACCAATATTGTTATTTTGGGGAAGATTCGTGATTAATAAAGCCTATAAACACATTCGCCAGTTGTTGTTTGTCTATATTTCACTTCTTTTTTTTTCCCAAAGTAATGGGTATTTCTTTACGGACATAAGAAAAATCTTTCTCAACGGGTGTACATATTTTTTCCTTAAAGGATTGAATTTTAGTTTTCAATTGATTTTACTGTTGACAGTTAAAAAGTAAGCAGTTAAAAGAAAATGTACATCTGTTGAGAAAGCTACAGATCGGTGTAGTGAAAAATATATAAATATCAACTTCTTTTAAAAAAAAGAAAAGAGGTGAAATATAGACAAGCAACAACCTAAATATAACAACATTGAGTTTATGTGCATAAAAGTGCATAAAAATAGCCTCTGGTATACACGCTCTCTCTTTCTATCTCCCTTTCTCTCTCTCTTTCACCCTTTCTCTCTCTCTCTCTCTCTCTCTCTCTCTCTCTCTCTCTCTTTCTTTCTTTCTCGCTCACTTACTCTCAAACGTTTTGTCTGAACAATATCAAGTGCGCTTGCAGTAACAGTTATATTGTATACTTGAGTAACTCTTTTTTTTTTTAACATACTGGGGGGTTTTTCCATTTGTAACTAGGCTTCTGCAGAATCCTGAAGTATCACAACTGGCTATGGGTATCACGAACTCATTTTCTATTCCCAGTTTTAAAAAAAAAAACTCGTATATGGAGAAATGAGAAGAAAAGTCAGAGCAATAAGTTTTAAATATTTTTTCTCTTTTTTATACTAAATATTTATTTTAAGAAATAATGTTTATCGCCTCTTAAATATGAATGTTCCGTAGGAAACAATGTTACTACCATTTCAATCTCAGGAGCACGCCTCCTACAGCTAGTTATTCGATATATATTGCAAACAGGGGAGTGAACCTCTACCCCCTTCCAGGTACGAGACCACCCGACCGTACAGTTTGGAGATCTTTGTGCTCCTCCTCGGTGGTGGATACTCGTTCGCTAGAGATAGCAATTGTTCACTCCAGTTCACAATATATTGAAAATAAGTGACACCAAGTCACGATCTTGCAACAAGTAAATTAGCTAGTTGAGAGAATTTCTATAAGAGATGAAAGCTGTAAAACTATTGAGAAATAATGTTTATCACCTCTTAAATATGGCTGTTCCGTAGGAACTGACGTTTGTTTATTTTAGGTGTAGGAGTGGCTGTGTGGTAAGTAGCTTGCTTACCAGCCACATGGTTCCGGGTTCAGTGCCACTGCGTGGCACCTTGGCCAAGTGTCTTCTACTATAGCCTCTGGCCGACCAAAGCCTTGTGAATGGATTTGGTAGACGGAAACTGAAAGGAGCCCGTCGTATATATGTATATATATATATATATATATATATGTGTGTGTGTGTGTGTGTGTGTGTGTGTAAGTTTGTGTGTCTGTGTTTGTCCCCCAACATCGCTTGACAACCGATGCTGGTGTGTTTACGTCCCCATAACTTAGCAGTTCGGCAAAAGAGACCGATAGAATAAGTACTAGGCTTACAAAGAATAAATCCTGGGGTCGATTTGCTCGACTAAAGGCGGTGCTTCAGCATGGCCACAGTCAAATGACTGAAACAAGTAAAAGGGTAATGATTAAAGTAATTCAAAGTGTGATAGTTATCTCCCCCTGACAAAATATCTATATGTGGTGTTAATATAATCGTGTAAATGCACAAGTGAAATACATAGGTAAAACATGTCAGCCATATTAGTTTTCATTAAACTACATTGTTTCGTCGTTTTTATAGCAGTGGCCATCCTATTTTCATTGCTCAAAACTTCATACTAAAACAGAGAACAATGTGAAGTACATCAGCAGATTGTCATACTGCATCCCATACAAATTAGATTGTACAATATGGTCTTCGTCTCGATGGAAACGCGTTATATCTAGACCAATATATTTTAGGTGGTAAGTACTTCGTTATTTGTGATATAATTTTGTTCAACAGAGCCTGGAGTTAGACAACGACAATGAATTGTTTTAATGATAACACAGTGTTGGTTAAATAGGATACGACTGCGTTTTATTACAGCAAACTTTCAACACTGTTCCGTATAATGTCCTACATTTGTAGTATAATTAATAACGCGGTCGTATCCTATTTAACCAACACTGTGTTATCATTAAAACAATTCATTGTCGTTGTCTGACTCCAGGCCCTGTTGAACAAAATTATATCACAAATAACGAAGTACTTACCACCTAAAATATATTGGTCTAGATATACCGCGTTTCCATCGAGACGAAGACCATATTGTACAATAATTATAACCGCAATGTTAAAAGTACACATTTCTAATCAATACAAATGTTTAACATAAGTGTCAATGATACAACCTTTGAACCAACAATCATCCGAGGAAACTAATCATAAGATACAGATTTACATAGACTGGGAAAAAGGAAAATAAAATAAATCAATGTAATAATCCAAACGAGATGTCTAGATTACATAAG
This sequence comes from Octopus sinensis, assembly GCF_006345805.1. Classification (NCBI taxonomy): domain Eukaryota; kingdom Metazoa; phylum Mollusca; class Cephalopoda; order Octopoda; family Octopodidae; genus Octopus; species Octopus sinensis. The sequence goes on along the minus strand of NC_043014.1, from coordinate 17,562,563 downwards.
GTGTTTTAAAATGAGGTGTCTAGGGTACATTCTTTTGTTTTAGCCCCAAGACTCATAAGACAGGTTACTTGGTTTCCACGACTCCAGAACGGGACACCAGTCCGTTGCTAGATTCAAGGCTTGCAATTTTGAGGGGAAGAGGCCAGTCGATTACATCAAACTTAGTGCTTGAATGGTACTTTATTTTATCAATCTCGAAGGAATGAAAGGCAAAATTGACCTCGGCGAATTTTGAACTCAGAAAGTAAAGAGCCGGAGCAAATACCGTTCAGCATTTCGTCCGATATGCTAACGAACCTGCCACCTCACCATCATTTTAGCTTTCTAAAATGGTGTCTTGGTTGCTTGTGGATGACGCTTGGCTGAAGTGTCAGGTAGGGATGAAGGGTGGTATCATCTGCATATGAGTGGTTATTGTTAGAGGTGGCGACATGTAGGTCGAAGAGAAAAATGTTGGACGCAGAACCGAAACCTGGTACGCAGAAGAGTTGATAAAGTGCGGCGGCTCACAGCTCCAGATTTGCATCTTGTGATTTTACAGGAAATCCCCGGTCCAAGAGACAAAAAAAAACAGATGGAGCTCTTGGACAGGTAGCTTTGGCTGGGCATTTATTCGCCAAGCACGGTCGAAGGCTTTTGTTTTCACCAAATATCTTGAGAGCGAGAGACAACTAGGGAATGGTGTTGGGGATCAGGTCTCCAGTTAATCTGATGGTTGAGAAGAGGATGGTGCAAAATTGATCAAAAAGCTATTGGTAAAGGACCAGAAGGATTGGCTATAGTTGAAAGATAGAAGATTTGCGAACTGCGCAGTATGTGAAAGCACTATTCCTGTTTCGAATGCTCATTTTGCATGAATTGTAGCGCAGCTAAGTAAGAACGGTTTAGTTTTTATTGCACTGAATTATTTGTTTTCAGGTATTGTAAGCCGTGTTCTTTGGACTTCTGTGGTGCAGTAATGATTAGATCATTTCAGAAACATCGGGCTATGAGTTTTGATTACATTTAGGATGTGTTGGAATATGCCAAAAAGAATGGTTTTAGCCACACGCTTATTTGTTTACTGATGGCTCAAGAGTGAAATACATGTGATTCCATGAATGGTATAGATGCTTTAAAGTGCGCTAGAGACCACAAGAAAGAGTATGTTGCGTAGTATATAGATGTGGGTGAGGAATTTTACAAGATAGAACAACACTGTTTTGAAACTCGAGTGAAGGTCGTCTTTTCAATTTAATGGATCTGTGACTTTCTCGTTTTTTAGGTGCAAGTTTGGTTGTGTGGTTAAGAATTTCGCTTCGCAACCACGTGGTTTCGGGTTCAGTCCTACTGTGTGGCATCTTGGGCATGTGTTTTGTAGTGTAGTTCTCCCAAACCCACTAATGTACAGTTAAGCCCGTCGTATATAAAGTGTGTGTGTGTGTGTGTGTTTTTTTTCTTCAGCCCTGCTTCAGAACCGATATTAGTTGGTTTATATCCGCATAACCTTACACCTCAGCAAAAGAAGCCGATATCAAACTTAAAAAGAAAAATAAATATTCTGGTCAATTTGTTCGACTAAAACCCATTAGGTGGTGCCCCGGCTCGGCCACAGTCCAATGACTGAACACAATTAAAAGAAGATAAAAGAAGTCAGATCTTCATGGCTCCTTCATAGCTTTCCGAGACTGAATGCTATTCTTAAAGACCCCAAGTGGCCGCGATAAAGCAGTGATTGACAACCCGGTATATGCAGATACAGTTATGGTTTGGTAGTTGTGGTGTGCATATAAGAAAAATGTGAAAAGCGTTTGAAGTGTCTGTGCAAAGATCAGTGAAATGTGTAAGGGAAGAAACTAGTTGATGTAGAAATTTGAGGGTTGCAAAAAAATTCGCTTTCTGCACCGACACATCATGCTGCGATGATTGTGGAGAATCAAGAAAACTTGTGAGCATTGGAAACACCGTTGCCGACGATATCGGAGACGGGTGAAGTTAAAATAAATATCCTTGACATGGTCAAAGAATTTGTCGGCGGATGGAGATTATCTGGGAAGGACAGAAGTAACAGACGTATTTGGAGGAGGAGAAGGATGATGATGAGGAGGAGGAAGAGGAGGAGTCTTTGAAGAGAGTCATGAGAAGCCTCTGTTGCTGATCTCCTGATGAGCGTAGTGAGTATATCGAGTTCATTGGAATGTATATAAACGCAGGCACCGTTTCTCGGAGAAATAGTTGAGTGGGATTCTAGATAAAAGTTAAGAGATTTGCGTCTCGGAGAAGAACAGGATGTCTGGTTTGTGTGTTATTAAGAGGAGATGTGTAAGGTCCACAGTTATTACAGAAAAGGGTGGAAATTAACCAGTGGGTTTAAGATTTTAGTTCGTTGTATATAGGGAACTCTAGACAGTGATAGCTCGCAGCAAACCACGAACCAGGAGCCTGACCCAAGTGTTTGCAATAGGGTGAATTCTGTTAAAAGTAGCTAAGGGCCATAAGGCAGTGTTAAAATGGGTGGCACGGTTTTATTTTAACTGACTGGTAATTGAATATATATATTTTGAGCAGTGACCTTTACGGATGGATGTCCTTCCAGTAAGAATAGAACGGGAATGGATTCAGTTTTCAAATATGCAAACTATAATGAATAAAGTTTTGAGCCCCATCGATGGCTCCAACATGGTCTGAACGCATGATAATACAGACACTTCAATTAAAATCATGGCCGAGGTATTATGATACATGCTGCAAACATACCCTCAACGAGTCTCATTAGCAAATAAGATAATTTAGAAAACTTGTATTTCTTTTTTGTTAATCACCACTTCAGTGATAAGGTTTTTGGCTGGTTATCAATTTTATTGCTTTCAAGTGATTCTCCAGTGTAAGATGACCCTATAATAATTCTATTTTAATCTCTAATCAGAAGAATGAGATGGTATTTTATCTGACAACTGGTGATGTTAAACCTCCTTATTTTGTTCATATAAGTAATGCTTTATAAATTACAGATAGGCAGACAGATAGATAGACACACAGACACACAGACAAACAGACAGACAGACAGACAGACAGACGGACAGACAGACAGACAGACGGACAGACAGACAGACAAACAGACAGACAGACAGACAGACAGACGGACAGACAGACAGACAGACGGACAGACAGACAGACAAACAGACAGACAGACAGATAGATAGATAGATAGATAGATAGATAGATAGATAGATAGATAGATAGATAGATAGATAGATAGATAGATATGTTTCTTTATTAGTCACACAGGGCTGAACACAGAGGAGACAAATTACAAAGTAGAGCTTTTCTTTTGGGGGAGAAAAAAAAGGAGGGGGTAGGTTTTCGAACAAAAGGGATCGTAAAAAAAAAACGATCAATAGGGATCGTGTATCACAGAAATGTCATGATGTAAAGTGAAAGAGGGAAACAGATAAGGTTTATCCGTGGAAAGAAAAGCCTACGGAAAATATCACGGTAACCTCGGTCAATAATGTCACATGTTAACACATTTATTTGCAAGTAAGTAACTCTCAGTTTTAAATTTTAAATTTTTCGGGTTCATTGATTTATGCTCAAGGTGGCTTCGTCATTCATATGTGCCATCCTTGCTACATTCACCCATCTTTTTTTTAAACATTCGCTAGACAAAACTTGCCTCTCTACTCTCACTTTCCTTTTCAAGTTATACTTGAAGAAGTTGATGAGAGATTGACCAGAGAGGAAAGTGTTTGTCTCTAATCCTTTTAGACGCGTCCACCAGATATATTCTTTCGCCATAGCCGCAAGTATAATGAAATTAGCTCTTCCTTCCCATTTGAAGGAAGGAGGCGATAGACTCAGTTGATAAACCGACTCGTCCAACACGTGACAGCGGTCATTCGACATAAGCCCACAGGTCGGAAATGGTTGGACACTGCACGAGTGCGAGCAGAATGGCATTGTTGCTTGAGAGCAACGCAACACTCGCGGTGCCATTTGCCCTTCCTCGGTCTTTTTTTGATCCACGACTGCAGTTTGGTCATGGAGACGAGCTGCGGGAATGCGTGCCTCACAAACGACGACCACGCCTGTTCACCATCGTCTACGTAGAGCCGGAAAAGTCGCAGTCTCTGCGCGTGTCTACGCATCATCCACCATGGCACGCCCAGCCCTCCTTTTTTAACGGGTGTTGACAGCAAATGGATCGCTTGACCATCGGGACGCATCCTTTCCACAAGAAGCGGAAGAGAATGCGTTCTAGTTTGGTGATGCTAGGGTCGATACAAGGCACGACGGTCAGGCGGTAGTAGATGACGGATGCGATGTACATGTTCGCCACCTTCGCCCGACCTTTTAGGGACAGTTTCCTCTCGGCCCATTGCCGGGCGAGAGTGACCACCCTACTCATTATCTCGTTCCAGTTCTTCTCCCTTTGGAGGTCCGGACCAAACCAGATCCCGAGAAACTCGACCGGACCCTCGGTCCAGCATCCCACGACAGAGGTGCTGGTGGACGACATAGGCTTGCTTCTCAAGGTACCGAGCCGCAAGCCCACTGACTTTTCCCGGTTGATTTTCGCTCCTGTTACAGCTTCGTAGTCTTTCAATGTCTCACCGTCCAGCTCGATGTGCTCTTGGCTAGACACTATGACGGTGACGTCGTCCGCGTATGCAGACACGCTCGTTCCGCATCCCAATTATCTCGGGATGCTCCTCAGAGTCGCCACCTTCCGCAGTAGTGGCTCGAGAGTCAATACGTATATAAACAATGAGAGGGGGCATCCCTGACGGACCGAATGTGCAATTTCGAAAGGACTCGATAGATGTCCATTTACGCGAATTACCGAAGGATGCCTCTGTACAAAGCAGCTATCCAGCCACGGAAGACGGGACCGAAACCAGCCGCTCTGAAGACAGCCTCCAAGTATCGATGGTCCACCCTTAAGGACGAACCGAAACTCGCGGTGTCGCCCAGGTACACGTGGACGTAGGCGCGATCGATGCCGTCAGACGCCGGGAGTGTGTGGCGATATGCAACGGGTGAATACAGCGACGTGGTCCGACCCGTAAGTCGAAAGAATCAGACCCGTAAGCTTACGGGTCGGCCCACGCTGGATAGTCACGCTCTAGGTTACCATCGCACCCCAAGGGGGTCAAGACTATTTTGAGGGCTTGCAGTCGGCAGGTTGATGTCTCCGGGATCGTTCGGCAGGATGCCCGAGACGTCAGACTAAGACGCAATCTACCCGGCGGGTGGCCACCGCCTTCACGCCACCTTGCTTTCTCCGTTCGTCTACGCGCCGTGGGGCCGCCAGCGGCAGGCTTGCGTCGGTAACCCGTTCCTCCGCCGCGCAACCGAGCCCGATATGAAAAGAACGAAAGTAAGCGCGCGGTACCGCCCACGTACGCGTGGGCGTACCCGCGACCGATGCCAAAAGGCGTTCACGAGATACACGCGGTCGATACGGAGACGTGGTCCGTCCCGTAAAATCCCGAAAGATGACAACTGCGGCTGGTACGAGGTAAGGGCCGCAAGCGGCAGGCCTGCTCCAGGCCTGTGCCGGTCACCCGTTGCTCCGCCGCGCTACCGTGCCCAAAATCGAAACAACGAATATAAGCACAGCGTATCGCCCACGTACGCGTGGACGTACCCGCGACCGATGCCGGAAGAATGTCACGAGATACACGCGTTCGATACGGCGACGTGGTCCGTCCCGTAAATCCCCGAAAGATGACAACTGCGGCCAGTGCAGGTATTGGTCGATATCGTCGGGCCTTCGCCCACAGCTCCGACGCGCTACCGTGCCCGATGTAGTAAGGCTGAAGCGCACCTGGCGGTATCGCCCACGTACAGGAGGACGTAGGCGCGATCGATACCGTCAGTCGCCGGGAGTGTGTGGCGATATGCTCCGGGTAACAACAGCAACGTGGTCCGACCCGTAAGTTGAAAGAATCAGACCCGTAAGTTTACGGGTCGGCCCACGCTGGATAGTCACGCTCTAGGTGACCGTCGAACCCCAAGGGGGTCCAGACTACTATGTACGGTTGTGGCTGATCGCCATAGGTGACCGTCTGGAAGGGATGATCTCGTCTCTCCTTTTCCGCCAACGGTTAGCTCCGCGTTTGCCGGTGCAAAATCGACTCTACACGGCTGGCACGTCCTCGAATTTCCACCGCCACACCGCCCGTCTTTAAGACGCTGCGTTCGCTCGCCCGTTGACGCCCTGCTTTAGCCCGCCTCTGGACGTCCGCTTTCGCCCGCCTCTGGACGTGCGCCTTTTCCCGCCTGCGCCCACCTGCGCCCGTCTGCGCCCGCAGCTCCGCCGAAGTACCGTGTCCGATACCGTAAGAACGATCCGAATCTCGCAGTGTCGCCCACGTGCACGTGGACGTGTAGGTCGTTCCTTTTCCGCCAACGGTTAGCTCCCCGTTTTCAAGTGCAAGATCGACTCTACACGGCTGGCGCGTCCTCGAATTTCCGCCGCCACACCGCCCACCTTTCAGACGCTGCGAACGCTCGCCCGTTGACGCCTGCGTTTGCCCGCGTTTGCCCGCCTTCGCCCGCATCTGGACGTCCGCCTTTGCCCGCCTTTCAGACGCTGCTGCGTTCTCCCGCCTGTTTTGACGCACGCGTGTGCCTGCCTTCGCTCGCTCGCCCGCCGGCATCCGCCGCACAACCGTTCGTTCCTCCTCTCTATGTAGGGCCGTGGCTGAACGGCATAGGTGACCGCCTGGAAGGGATGTTGTAGTCGCTCCTTTCTTCCAAAGGTTAACTCCCCGTTTGCCGGTGCAAGATCGACTCTACACGGCTGGCACGTCCTCGAATCTCTGCCACCACACCGCCCGCCTTTCAGACGCAGCGTTCCCTCGACGCCCGCATCTGCCCGCGTTTGCCCACCTCTTCACGCCCGCCTTTCAAAGCTCGTAGGTTCGTCCTCTCGCAATTGAACACCTTTCTTTTGTCTTTTTCGTTTCCACGTTTACACATTTTCTTCTCTCGCCTCCGACCCCCGGCCTCGTCTACGCAGCCGAGGACCCGGTCAGGTTACGCCGCTGACCTCGTGTCGCGTCGCCACCGGCGCGGCGAACGGGCTAGTCGTCGCTTCCCGTTCCGCCACAGGCGACGCGGCGTCAACGAAAGTGAGCGATGCTGTGTCTGTCCCTTCTTCCCGGACAGAACCGTGGCTTCAACACCGGATTTCGCTGCCTCGACGAAGAATAACATCGAACCGTTTCTTCTGCTGCTGCTTCCCCCGAGCCGCCGTCACCGCAGCCGCGCTTCGGTTTTAAACGTCGGTGACACCTGGTTGATCCTGCCAGTAGTCATATGCTTGTCTCAAAGCTTAAGCCATGCAAGTGTAAGTTCATGCCGTAAACGAATGGTGAAACCGCGAATGGCTCAGGAACCGGACCTAATCCTCGGGACCGTATTCTTCCACCGCGAGGAGAGTGGATAAATGTGGCAATTCTAGAGCTAATACATGCAACCGAAGCCGCGATCGCAGGTCGCACCCGGGCGTCGGGCTCGAAAACGGCGTTCGGCAGTCGTCGCGTCTTCGCGGCGTCGCCGGCGTCCGCTCGCCCGGTTCGGGGGCGGCGCATCCGCGCCCGTCCCTCCCGGTCGCGACGATACAGTCGGCCTTCCGCATTGGTCGCGGCGCAAATATTAGACTGAGACCGACGCGTACGGGCCGTCGCAGCAGCCGCCGCGCCTTCCGCGCGCGGGTCTTAGGCGTGCGGCGGCTTCACGCCCTTCGATTTTGGTGACTCTGGATAACTGTCAGTACGATCGCACGGGCTAGTATCGCACTAGCCTTCGCGCGACGGGTCCCCCGAGAGTCCGCCCTATCAACTGTCGACGGCCCGGTCAGTGCCGACCGTGGTGGCAACGGGTAACGGGGAATCAGGGTTCGATTCCGGAGAGGGAGCATGCGAAACGGCTACCACATCCAAGGAAGGCAGCAGGCACGCAAATTACCCACTCCCGGCACGGGGAGGTAGTGACGAAAAATAACGACGCGGGACTCTGTCGAGGCCCGCGATCGGAATGAGTACACTTCAAATCCGTTAACGAGGATCGACCGGAGGGCAAGTCTGGTGCCAGCAGCCGCGGTAATTCCAGCTCCGGTAGCGTATATTAAAATTGTTGCGTTTGAAAAGCTCGTAGTCGGAATTCGGGTCTCGAAAACGTGCCCCAGCACGTTCGGGGCGACGGCGCCGTCGCAGGAACGCTTTTGGCGCGTCCGCTTCGGTCGTCCGTTCGCACTCCCGGACCTATTCGCCGGTGCGTGTGCGGTCGGCCGCGGAGCTCTGCTCACGTCGCCGCCGCGACTAAGCACCACCGTCCAGCGCTCGTCTTCGCCCGCGCCGCGTCGCGTCCGGTTTCACGCCTGCGCCCTTAACGGCGCGGGTCGGTCCGGCACGCACGGGAGCCACGAGGCGGGTGCGCTATTGGGCGTTGTCGCCGTTCGCGTTCTAGCGGTAGTAGCGCCTCCACCTCCCGGTCATTTCGGCCCGCACGGTTCCTCCGAGGGTGCTCTTCGCCGAGTGTCCAAGGCGGCCGGTACGGTCACTGTGAAAAAATTAGAGTGCTCAGAGCGAGCCCCGCCGGCTTGCACACGAAAAGCATGGAATGATGGAAAATGGCCTCGTCCGCGCGTCATCCGTCGGTCTCCGTTCACGACGAGGCAATGATCGAAGGGAGCGATCGGGGCCACTCGTATTGCGACGTTAGAGGTGAAATTCTTGGATCGTCGCAAGACGCACTGCAGCGACGGCGTGTGGCAAGCACGTTTTCCTCGATCAAGAGCGAAAGTCGGAGGTTCGAAGACGATCAGATACCGTCGTAGTTCCGACCGTAAACGATGCCGACTGGCGCTCCGCCGGCGTTCGCTTCGATGACCCGGCGGGGAGCCTGCGCGGGAAACCATAGTCGGTTCCCGGGGGAGTATGGTTGCAAAACAGAAACTTAAAGGAATTGACGGAAGGGCACCACCGGGAGTGGAGATGCGGCTTAATTTGACTCAACACGGGAAATCTCACCCGGTCCGGACACCGGTAGGATTGACAGATCGATAGCTCTTTCTCGATTCGGTGGGTGGTGGTGCATGGCCGTTCTTAGTTGGTGGAGCGATCCATCTGGTTGATTCCGATAACGAACGAGACTCCGGCCTGCTAACTAGCGCGTCGATTAGTGCTTTTCCGGTAGCGCGGCGGCGCCGAAGCCGTCGTCGGTAGCTCCGCGCGCGACCCAGGCTTGCCGTTGCCGCCGCTCTCCTTCGCGTCCGGCGCTGCGGCCGCGTCCGGCTGCCGTCCCCCTCGCGGGGACGGTCGCGGCGTGGTTGCGGCGTCGGTTGCGGAGCGGCGGCGGTGACTCGGTCGGCTTGGCCCGCGCGAGCCCGGCGGCGGCATGCCGTCGCGTCCGGGCCAGTCGTTTGGCGAACGCAGCGCTTCGCAGAGGGACGGGCGGCAGAAAGCCGCACGAGGCGGAGCGATAACTGGTCTGTGATGCCCTTAGATGTCCGGGGCCGCACGCACGCTACACTGGAGGTATCAGCGGGCGCGTCTCCCCCGGCCCGAGAGGGTCGGGTAACCTCTGAATCACCTCCCGTGATAGGGATCGGAGCCTGGAACCAACCCCGTGAACGAGGAATTCCCGGTAGTCGCTGGTCATCAGCCAGCGTCGATCACGTCCCTGCCCTTTGTACACACCGCCCGTTGCTACTACCGATCGATCGGTCCGGTGAGGTCCTCGGATCTGGCCGACAAGTCCGCTGACGTGCGACGGCGTTCCGCGCCGTCGTCGGCGCGTTCTCTGATGGCCCGGAGAAGACGACCGAACCCGATCGCTTAGAGGAAGTAAAAGTCGTAATAAGGTTTCCGTAGGTGAACCTGCGGAAGGATCATTAGCGCCGTGTTGTTTTTTTACGATCCGCCCATTTCTTCAAGTCGCGGCCGGGCCCCCTCGGCCGAGTACCACCGAATGCTCTTGTTTTGGCCCTTTAACAGCGCAGTAGTAAGCAGTAGCGGCCGCCCGCCGACACGCCGCAACTCTCTGCTGCCGACCGCGCAACCACCCTGCCGGCGTCGGCCCGCCCACATGGCGCTCGGACGACGGGGCTTGCACGCTTTACGAGCTCCATGACCATTTCTCTCTTTCTTCCTGCCTCGCCGACCGTGCGATTCGGCCTAGGCCGGGGGCGCCGCTCGGCGCCTTCCGATGACCACCGAAACGCTCGGCCCCTGTTCTTCGCCTCCTAGCGCGCAGTTTCTTCGCGAAACTTGCCGAGCCACAAGTCGCGGCCGGGCCCCCTCGCCCGAGTACCACCGAATGCTCTTGTTTCGGCCCTCTGACAGCGCAGCAGTAGCAGTGGTGGCAGCCCGCCGACGCGCCGCACTGTCTGCTGCCGACCGCGCAACCACCCTGCCGGCGTCGGCCCGCCCTCATGGCGCTCGGACGACGGGGCTTGCACGCTTTGCGAGCTCCATGACCATTTCTCTCTTCCTTCCTACCTCGCCCTTGGCGTCGGCAGTGGCGCGCTTCGTTCCGCTGTCGACGCCTTCCAATTTTCTTTTATCTTTTCCGTCGCGCGGCGGCGGCTGCCGCTTTCCTTCTCTAGTGTAGTGTGTAGTAGTAGCAAATATACCGAAACCCTGGACAGGGGATCACTCGGCTCGTCCGTCGATGAAGAGCGCGGCGATCCGCGTGAACTGATGCGAATTGCAGGACTCAGTGAACATCGACACCTCGAACGCACATTGCGGCCCCGGGATCCTATCGTCCCGGGGCCCCGTCCGGCCGAGAGGCGGTCAAGACACGAAAACGCAGTCCGCCGCGGCCGTTGGCTGCGGCGGGGAGTCGGTAGCCGCAGGAAAGGGCGGCGCTGGCCGAGAGGCCCGCATTATCTCGCGCGCGAGGCGCCGCCGCTCGATCGTCCGTCTCCCGTAATGCCAGACCGTCATCGTTGCGAAGCGCTGTTGCGGAGGAGGGAGCCCGCCGACGAGCGGAAGCAGAGGAGTAAGGATCAGTAGCGGGAACGACAACGACGACACGGCGAGGCCCCTCGTCGCGTCCGCGTCCTCCTCTACGTTCCCTTCCGAGCGACCGCCGCCCTCCGTCACTGCCGCCGCCGCCGTCTCGTCTTTCGGCGTTCGCTCTGTGGGAATATCTCTTTCGTGCGAGCGTTCGTGCCGATCGACAGCGGTGGTGCGCCGGTAGCAGCAGCAGCAGCCGTCTCTTTGCAGCGGGGAACGCTTTCCTTTTTTTACGCTGCCCTCGACACGGACGTGATTACTCGCCGAACTTAAGCATTTCGCTAAGCGGAGGAAAAGAAACCAACCGGGATTCCCTAAGTAACGGCGAGTGAACCGGGAGAAGACCAACGCCGAATCTCGTCGGCCGCGCCGGTCGTCGAGAGCTATGGCGCAAGGGTCGTACACGTTCGATCGTTTCGCCCGGCTAGGTTCGGAGTCCCCTCGATCGGGCCTGCCCAGAGCGGGTGCCAGACCCATTCGGAGCCGGCGGCGATCGGCGGTGTTCATCGGCCCGAGAGTCGGGTTGCTTGGGAACGCAGCCCAAAGCGGGTGGTAAGCTCCATCCAAGGCTAAATACGGGGACGAGTCCGATATCCGACAAGTAACGCGAGGGAAAGTTGAAAAGAACTTTGGAGAGAGAGTTCAAGAGATCGTGAAACCGCCCAGGGGCAAACGGGTAGGACCACTCACCGCGATCGCGAGGGGACTCAGTCGTCGACGAACGCGCCGGTGGCGGCCGCTCGTTCCGCGGGCAGTCGTCTGCCGCCTCGTCGGCGTTCGATTCCCGGGGCGCCGGCATCGGACGCACTTCCCCTCCGATCCGTCGTCGCTACCCGTTTCCCGTCGGGCCGGTAGTCGCGCGGCGTCCGCAGGTCGCAGACGAGAGCCCCGTCGCTGCCGCGCAAGCGGCTGTCGGTGGGATCCACGCGCTCTTCTCGACCGGGCCCGTCGCTCCACGTAAAGCGCTGGCACGGCTAACCGACGGAGACGGGCAAACGTACCTCGCCCTTAGCACGAACGACGCAGCGAGTCGCGCGCGGCCTCTTTCCGGAGGTCGCGAGCGACGCGGCCGCCCTCCCGCCGCGACTGCGCGGAACCCTCGCAAGGGGGCGACGCGCGATGCGGTCGCGGGACACCCCGCCCGAAAAGCCGCCCGCTGCCGCCGGTCAGCGACGAGCATCGGCAACCTACCCGACCTGTCTTGAAACACGGACCGAGGAGTCCCAGTCGACTGCGAGTCGTTGGAGCTTTTCACTTCGCGAACTCCGACGGCACAGCGAAAGCGAGAACGTGACACGACGTCGCCGTCTCGCCCTTCGGCGGGACGGCGCTTCGAAGCATCGTTCCCGGGTCGGCTCCGCGCGTTCGCCGCGACGTTCGCGTCCGGCGTTCCCGCTCCGACTCAGGTGTAGCAGGCGGCCGGGGACCCGAAAGATGGCGATCCACGCCCGGTCGGGACGAAGCCAGAGGAAACTCTGGTGGAAGTCCGAAGCGCCTCTGACGTGCAAATCGATCGTCGGAACCGGGTGTAGGGGCGAAAGACCAATCGAGCCGTCTAGTAGCTGGTTCCCTCCGAAGTTTCCCTCAGGATAGCTGGCGCCAGCGGGAGAACGACACGCAATTCCGTCCGGTAAAGCGAACGACTGGAGGCCCCGGGGACGTTGACGGCCTCGATCTACTCTCGAACTCGGAACGGGCGAAACGGGCCGCTCCTCTCCCGATCGGAGGCGGCCGCCGTTATGCGACGACGAATGCACGGTGCCAAGTGGGCCACTTTTGGTAAGCAGAACTGGTGATGTGGGATGAACCGAACGTCCGGCTAAGGTGCCCTACGCTTCGCCCATTAGATCCCCGAAAGGGTGTCGGTCGATATAGACAGCAGGACGGTGGCCACGGAAGTCGGAATCCGCTCAGGAGTGTGTAACAACTTACCTGCCGAATCGACCGGCCCCGAAAATGGATGGCGCTGGAGCGAGCGACCGATGCCGGACCGGCCGGGCGACAGGTTGCGCGATCGCCGGCGAGGCGACTTTCCGATGCCCGGTCGAGTAGGAGGGCGCCGCGGCGTGCATGGAAGCCGCGGGCGCGAGCCCGGGTGAAGCCGACCGCGGGTGCAGATCTCGGTGGTAGTAGCAAATATTCGAACGAGACCTTCGAAGACCGAAGTGGAGAAGGGTTCCGTGCCAACGGCGGTCGAGCACGGGTCAGTCGGTCCTAAGAAGCGGGCGAAAGCTTCCACGAAAGGCGCCGGATCCGTCGTTTAGAAAGAAAAAGAACTGCTGCTCTCGCGCGCGGTTCTTCGATATCAGTACGCGGCCGGCCTCGCATCGAAAGGGAATCGGGTTAATATTCCCGAACCCGAACTCGGAGAGTGCCCGTCCGTCGGCGGGAACGCGGCGTGCTCTTCCTAGCAGCGCGTCCGTCGTCGAAGCCGGCGGCCGGGCGAAGCAGCGGCAACGCAAGCGAGCCCGGAGACGTTGCCGGGAGCCCCGGGAAGAGTTCTCTCTTCTTCGTAAAGGACCGCGTCCGTGGAATCGGCTCGTCCGGAGATACGGATATGGTACCTGTAGAGCGCCGCGTCTCGGGCGGCGTCCGGTGCGCTCTCGGCGGCCCTGGAAAATCCGGGTCCGTAACGAATCGCAGCTCTCGAGTCGGTCCGTACCCACCATCCGCAGCAGGTCTCCAAGGTGTACAGCCTCTCGTCGATAGCGCCAATGTAGGTAAGGGAAGTCGGCAAAATGGATCCGTACCTTCGGAAGAAGGATTGGCTCCGAGGACCGGGTCGGTCGGGCCGTGTGTGTCGCCTCGCTCCCGCGCGGCCGCGTCGCCGTTCGCTCGGCGTCGCGCCGCCGGGCGCCGGAACACGTCTTCACGCGAAGCGGCGGACCGGTACGGGGCTGTAGCGTTGGCGTCGGACTCGGCATCCCGGTGCGCCCCATTTTTCCGGCGGTCGTCGCGGCGTCGGCGGGCAACCCGCCACGCGCCGATGCGCGGTCGCGCCTTCGGTCAACGCGGGTCGGCTTCTACGCGCGCGTTCTTTCCTTCCGCTGCGCTTCGTTCCGTCGCGTGCCGCCGCCTACGGACCTCCCGGTCCGGAAAGCGCGCGCGCGCGGCCGGGGCGTCGTCGCGGTTGTCGGATCCGCGCGCGCGGCCTTCTCGTGCGTCGGCGTACCGCGCCTCCCGGCGCGTGCGCGGGCCGTCGTTCGTTGCGGTGGCTCGGTTTCATACGGGGCGCCCGGGGCGTAGTGGGCGCGAACAAAACGGCTCCACACCCGGGACGCCGTGGAGCGACACGGCTTCGGGCTCGCCGTCGCGTCGGTGCGCGCGCGGCTCGGCTCCGCAAGGGGTCGCGGTCGTCGTCGCGCACCGCGACGCGCGGCAGGCGTTCGGCCGGCGGCGAACGGTCGACTCGGAACTGGTACGGACCGGGGGAATCCGACTGTCTAATTAAAACAGAGCATCGCGTAGCCGGCCGAGCCGCACAGACGCGATGTGATTTCTGCCCAGTGCTCTGAATGTCAAAGTGAAGAAATTCAACCAAGCGCGGGTAAACGGCGGGAGTAACTATGACGCTCTTAAGTGGGGCTTGATGGTTATGACCCACGAACCTTGCAATGGTGGGTGTTCCCACAGCTCTTCCACTTTGGGTGAACCTGACAGCACTCGATTGGGTTGATTTGTCCCTTCCCCGAGGAACCCGTGTTTCGTTTGGGGCAGAAAGACTTTAGTCGGAGGGGCACCTGCGGTGTCCTATAGGAACACCGGTGTGGAAGGTGTACAGGGGGATACACACCTGCAGTGTTGGCAGCGAGGCGAGAGGGTGGATGCACCATCAAGTTTGTCTGGTATGTTATGATCTCACGGGTTTTACCCGGGAGATGGATGCACTGCCAGGCTTCACCCATAGGGGCACTACCTTGTCGTGGTTTAAGAGCTTACGTCTGCGGGCGGGACGCAAGCCATGATTGGTCTTGCGGGCGCCAACCCGTCAGTAGACTAACTAAATGTGTCCTTTTCCCCATAGCGGTTCCAATTTTTTTGGTGGGGACCAAGCAGTGGGGAGGATATTCGAGTGCAGAGTGGGATGATACCCTGCTGTTGATTGTGGTTGCGCTTGTCGGCCTCCTGCTCATCCGAGTCGGTCACTACCTGGCTTCGGTGTAGTGTGAAGGCCCCCTATTTCTTTAAAGAATTTCACGGGGTGGCGCCCACGGACGGCCAAGGTTAGAACGGCCGGGTTCGCTCTCCGGATTGGGCTGCTGACGGGGCGAGGTAGGGATGGGGTGTTTCCACCCTGCCTCTTATCTCGCCCATATGTTAGCGCCTCGTGAAGGTTGCTGTCCATGCTGTCCCTGCTGTCCTTGGGTGGCTCACGACGTTGTCTCCTGATGCCGATTGTTGTGGCTCACACATGTTCTTGTTGGAGCGGACTCACTTTCGGCCTCACTACGAGGAGCCAGTCAACTGACGGGTAAACCGTCAATATTGACTTTGTCTCCTGACGCCAGATTGTTGTGACTCACGCAATTTTATTGCGTGAGTGGACTCACTTTCGGCCTCACTATGGGAGACAGTCGAATGACGGGTAAACCGTCAGTATTGAGCCCTTCGCGGACTGTTGCGGGGTATTTGGCTTAGTATGAGGATTTCGGTTGGCCAGGAAGGATGTTGGCCTACGGTCTGCAGGGTCTGACTCCTTACTCTTGTACTCTTGATTTTCTTCCTTTTACTCTTGGAAAAT
Organism: Octopus sinensis; assembly: GCF_006345805.1. Taxonomy (NCBI): domain Eukaryota; kingdom Metazoa; phylum Mollusca; class Cephalopoda; order Octopoda; family Octopodidae; genus Octopus; species Octopus sinensis. The sequence goes on along the minus strand of NC_043014.1, from coordinate 17,546,810 downwards.
GCCGCGAAGTCCAATTCGTTAATAAATAAGTTACGAAACACACGGTTGCCAGGGGCCGTATAAGATGGTGGCTTGTGGGCAAAAGAGCGGGGCTCCAAGCCTGGCCGAGCGTGTTGCCCAACCACGTTTGGCCCATATCTACGCTTCCTGCAGTTGTATAGAGCCATTTACGCTGCAGGTAATACTAATGGCTCGCTTACCAAACTCGACCCTGAGAGCTTATATCGGATCCTGCACATAAAACCCCCTCGATGAAGTCCTCAAATTTTTTTTTTTTTTTTTTTTTTAGAGGACCGAGAGGCTGGTGTGTAGGATGCCCCTCAAGTTTTTTTTTTTTTTTTTTTTTTTTTTGAGGAGGCGGCATGGTTTGGGGGCCGTGCCTCGATATGAGCTTAAATTTAAATAAATGAAAATCAAAACAACAACCCGAATTGGACATTTAGCTTCTTCTGACTATCGAAGAAGCACCCGCTTCTGTTAATTTTAGTCCCCCACTACTTAGGTAGTTTTTCTGTTTTTTTTATTTTATTTTATTCGTAAGGTTAACTTAAGCTGGGACCTGGCTACGACAGCGTGGGACCACCCACGATAAAATACAGGGAAGGAGAGTGAATCTCGTTTAAATAGCCAAATGCCTCGTCATCTAATTAGTGACGCGCATGAACGGATCAACGAGATTCCCACTGTCCCTATCTACTGTCTAGCGAAACCACAGCCAAGGGAACGGGCTTGGACGGATCGGCGGGGAAAGAAGACCCTGTTGAGCTTGACTCTAGTCCGGTTTTGTGAGGGCACACGGTAGGCGTAGCATAGGCGGTAGCATTCGCGTTGCCCCGCGCCGGGCGTCGCCGTCACCGGCGGCGCGCTGGCGTGCTGTTCGTTGTCCGCGCCGTCGCGCGCCTCGCGCGGCGGTCGGTTTCGTCGGTGCGCCGTGGGCGCCGTCGGCTAAGCGCGTTCGACGTCGGGGTGTCGCGCGCGTTTGCGACGATGAAAAACCGCCACTTCCGTAGTTTCCTCGCTCACTCGATGGAGAAGGGATCGGGCCGTCGCCGAGCGGTGGTTCATTATCTGGTGCGAAGCGCGCGGTGCATGTCGAGCGCCTTTGCGGGCGCCGGCGCAGCCGATGCGCGACCCTTAGTCGAGAACAGTGTCGGTCGGGGAGTTTGACTGGGGCGGTACGTCTGTCAAACGGTAACGCAGGTGTCCCAAGGCGAGCTCAGCGTGGACGGAAACCACACGTCGAGCAAAAGGGCAAAAGCTCGCTCGATCTCGATTTTCAGTACGAATACGGACCGCGAAAGCGTGGCCCATCGATCCTTTCCGAATTACAGCGGCGAGCTATGCGTCCGCCGAGAGGTGTCAGAAAAGTTACCACAGGGATAACTGGCTTGTGGCGGCCAAGCGTTCGCAGCGACGTCGCTTTTTGATCCTTCGATGTCGGCTCTTCCTATCATTGCGAAGCAGAATTCGCAAAGCGTTGGATTGTTCACCCACTAACAGGGAACGTGAGCTGGGTTTAGACCGTCGTGAGACAGGTTAGTTTTATCCTACCGATGCATCGCGCGTACGCGGCGCCCCGAGTCGCGTCGGGGTACTCGGCGTGCGGTCGAGGCGGCGGCGCGCTCGCGCGTCCGTCCGTCCCGGCCGTGCCGCCGGCGTTTCTCCGGCCGACCTTAGGCGGGCGTCGGCAACGTCAACTCGGCTACGGCTATCCCGTCCAGTACGAGAGGAACCGCGGGATCAGAGCAACGGTTTGCGCGCTCGCTCGATAGAGCGGTGGTGCCAGGCTGCCTCTGAGCGATAACGGCTGAACGCCTCTAAGCCGGAACCGTAGCCGGACCCGAGTTGTTTTCCAAAAGCGTCTCAACCTCAAGGCGCATGCCTTAGCTCGGCGTTCGCCGTCCGCCCGTCGCGTTCGCGCGGCGAGCGGCAGCGTCGCCGGCGGAATTGCCATTCGGAGACGCGGCGGCGGCTGCGGCGTTCGCGCCGTGGTCGTCTGCTCGTCGTCCCGCCCCGACTAGTTCGAAGAGATCGAGACGAAAGGGATCGCTTGCATACGACCCGACTTGCCGTTCGGAGTGACGTGCTTAGTAGAGCAGCTACCACTTTGCGATCTATTGAGTCTCTTCTCGCGAACGACACGATCCGCCATTTCGAGGCGGAGAAGCGGGAGGAGGTGAGGAAAGATGGCGAAATTGTTGCGGCTCGGAGTCGGAGGAGTTACAAAGTGTTGTTGCGTTGCGTTGCGTTGTGTCTCGTCTCGTCTCGTCTCGTCTCGTCACGTCTTGTCTGCGTCGAACGACTCGGCGCGCGGTAATAGTCGTCGTCGCCGTAACCGCCTTCGTCTCGGCCGCCGAATCGAGCGCGCATCGGCTTGGCAGCGCGCATCGGCTGGGCAGCGCGCATCGGCTTGGCAGCGCGCATCGGCTTGGCAGCGCGCATCGGCTTCGCAGCGCGCATCGGCATGGCAGCGCGCGCTCCGTTGCGGGTTCGTTTAAGTGAGAAGTGGAAGAAACGGAACCTCCTGCTTAGTGCGCGAGTAGACGGGGTTGCCGGGCCAGCATGCAGCGCCCCTTTCGCACGTAACTTTCTGTACCGCCGACGAGTCGTCGCTCGTCGGCGTCCGGGTCGGTCCCCGGTCTCGCGGAGCGACGTACGACCTCTCAGTGGAACACCGCGACTGTCTGTTGTCGAAGCGGCGACTTCTGGGCATCGTCGTCCGATTGTCGAGGCGCCGCGTGAACGGATCGAGGGCGAGGAGCGTGTCCCTATCTACTGTCTAGCGAATGCAGAGCCGAGGGTACGGGCTTGAAGAAGTTCTCGTATCGAGCGCGGGTAAACGGCGGGAGTAACTTGGACTCTCTTCAGGTGAAGGATCGAAGGCGACGAGGATGTTGCCGCTGTCCTATCTACTACTGTCTAGCGATAAGCAGAGCTGAGTTACGACGAAGACCAAGCTCGCGTGACGGCCCACGTACGCGCGGGCGTAGCCGCCAGCGATGCCGGAAGGCGTTCACGAGATGAACGCGCTCGATACGGCGACGCGGTCCGTCCCGTAAAATCCCGA